>NC_056751.1:511581253-511701253 GCF_019279795.1 Protopterus annectens | reverse complement strand
GGGGACTTTAGCAGACTCACCCCTGGGGCAGGTGCATTCTGCAGAACCAAGGCTTCAGAGGACCTTTCTCTGGCAAGGCTTTCTAGCACTCCTAAAAATGTGCCCGATCTGCACTCTGGAAGCAGTTAGGGTGGGAGGGTCACTTGGCTTTCTACCTAGAAACTTTGGAGGTCATCACTTCAGATGCTTGGGTGTTGATGGTCATTTCCATAGACCATTTAATTTCTTTCCAGTTTGTCCAAACATGAAACAAAGATTCCTTCCTGGTGTTCCACACCAACAGTGAAGAGAAGCAGCAGTGGAAATCCAATTGTTGCTCTCAGTGAATCGTCAAAAAGTTGCCACCAAACCTACAAGGATATGGAGTCTAGTCAAGATTCTTTTAGTGCCAAAAAAATGGATCTCATACCCATTCTGGGCCTCCACAAATTGAACTTGTACATAGAACAAAGTCTGAATGGTGATTGTGCAGTCCATTATACCTCCACTGAGGAAGGATGATTGGATGTGCTTGGTGGACCTCAAAGATGCCTACTGTCATACAAAAATAGCAAGGTGTTCCTTGTTTACTGTGCTTCTGGCTGGAAGTCTGTCACTAAAAGTTTCTAGCTCTGGCTTTTGGTATCACCACATCCCCCAGGAATTCAAGTGTATGGCAGTAGTAGCAACCTGGCTTAGGCTACAAGAATTCCATGTCCACCCATACTTGGATGTTGGCTCCTTACAGTGATGTCATGGGTGTCTCTGTCATAGACAGGGGACTATCTGCTCTAATTGTGTCTATCATTGGACATCACAGTAAATTTCAAAAGTCCAACTTGGAACTGTTACAAGCTCTGGAATTTATTAGATGGAATTTGGATACCACCAGTCAGATTGTCAAGTTGCTCTCTCCAGACTTCTGGCTCCTATAGAAGTTCCTCTGTGGGGCAGAAAAAACATAGCACTACCATTGCTTTATTAGCTTTCACAGATACGATTAACAAAGCCAGAGACAAAGGCAAACTTGTTTCTTTTCTAATGTTCTTCGTGTTTCACTTTTGCAGTCATTATATTTGGGTAATCCTGCTGGCAGGTTGCCCTCATTCGGCCTGAATTCCAAAGTCCTGGGTCCTTAGTCGGCTGCTGTTGCCCCTTCCCTGACGTCAGGTCATCAGGGGTGTAAAAGATGCGGCCGATGCCATTTTCTTTAGTCTTTCTTGCCGCGCAGTGCCCTAAGCAGAAGCAGTTAGCAAGTGCTGGTCGGCAGACTCCTGAGATTTTCGTGTTCGAGTTTCAGATCCGAAGTCTTCAATAAAGCTAAGTACCCCGATGGGGAAACGTTTTTCTTGCTCCAGACCGATGTCAGAAAAAGTTAATAATTGTATTTCTTGTGGAAAGCAAATACCTCATAAGGACTTTTATTCTTACTGTATTCCTTGCCTAGGCCCTGATCACAACATTGCTGGTTGTCGGTTTTGTGATAGATTTAACCAACGCACTATTAAGTGTCGGTATGATTTTGCTTTAAACTATTTTGGACACCGGTTTAATTATCCAGAAATGTCGTCGGATAGCCATCCGACTACCGGAGTTCACAAAAAACGCAAAGAAAAGGAGAGAGAGAGACAACAGAGGCCCAAAACCGACGACGAAGCTTCTCCTAAGCCAGTCGCCGGTTCTCAGTGAGGCACTTTCGCAGCCCCTGACGCCTGCTACTTTAGAGTCGCAGGCTGCTATCGACTCCCATGTGGAGTCAGCCATGCCACTGGAAACTCAAGGTATTGGAGCCTCGGATACTATTCCTTCAGATGGGTCCGGAGCCGCTGAGCAGGCACCGGCTTCTGAGGGTGTATTCAGACCTAAACATCTTTACATTAAACCAACCGCAGCTTCAAAGGCAAAGACTAAAGCACCTTCTAAAACAAAGAAACTCAAGAGCCATGTGGACAGGCCTCTATGCCCAAAAAACAGATACTCAAAATGGCCGAAGACTTAATTACCTTGATCAGGGGTTCCCATCCCCCTTCTGATAACAGGCCTAGGTAAGAGACTGACTATGAATCTTCAGATCAGGTTTCTATTTCTTCTGATTCCTCCTATGATCTGGAATATTCCTTTCCCCCCTATGAGGATTCTGATGCTGAAGAATCTATACTTTCAGCTTCTCCTCCAGAGGACTATTCTTTTGGGGAAACCTTGCATACCATGAGGGAGCATTTCCAGAGAGAGAGCCAAGATTTTTCAGAGTCTAAAAAGAGGCTCAGGGATGTCCTTTTACTACCTCAACACAGGCCACTAGCCATTCCACCTGTGTTAGATCTTGTAGATGATGTGTTTTCGGAGTCTAGTCTTACCCCTGACTCCTTTCCTCCAGCTCCTGTTAAGCCTGACATATTACAGGGTTCCTGACTCTCATAAATTCCTTTGTAAAAACCCTGCTGCAGACCCAGAAACCATTTCACAGGGTCCCAAAGGAGTTAAGGCTTCCACAGCAAAAAACCCTACCCCCTCTGACAGACTCTAGGGCGTTGGTTAGATGGGGAAAAAAGGTTTACACATCTGCTACCTTGGCTATAAGGGCCTTAAACTGTCCGTTTCATATGCTCAAATGTCAGCAACATGGCATTGCGTAAACAGAAAATGTTAGTAAATTCTGAATGTGCAGAAAACAAGGAAATGCAGGATTTATTGCATGCAGCTGAACAAGTTGGAAAGCATACTTTGCAATGTGGTTTTGATTCTTTGGAGGCCTCCTGCAGGGCCACAGTTACGGGTTCTGTAATTAGGAGGCATGCTTGGTTAAAGGAACAAAATCTGCCTGATCATGTCTAAGCTAAATTATTAGATGCACCTTTACAGCATGATACTTTGTATGATGTTAAGGCAGAGGAGGTGTTAAAGAAAATGGAGGACAAAGCTAAAATCTATTTAAACTGTCAAAGATTTTTTACAAGTACAGCCACCTAGGTTTAGTAGACACTGGCTTACCAAGAATTGATCCTTTCGTGTGTCAGACAGACCTCACAGGGGCAGACCCAGACGTCCTAGAGGCAGATCCCAGGTGCAAGGTTCCTACAGGTCAAAGCAATGGGGTGCTTCTACCTCCAAAGTTGGAGAAGACAAATCACAACCATACAGGAAACAATCCCAATGACTTCCTCCTGCCTGCACCAAGCGCTTATCTCCTGACAGCACCCTTAGGGGGAAAATTAGCACTTTTTTCTCAAAATTGGCACATTATAACCCAGGACCAGTGGGTTTAAATATCGTGTCACAAGTGTACAAGTTCCATTTCCATACCTTGCCAAAGGCAAACTGCTGGCCAGATCTGCCAAAAAATCAGTGGGCAGAGGTATAAAAACAAGTCTCATCCCTCATGGACATGGGGGCCATTCAACAAGTACCAGAACTAGAGCAGGGACAAGGATTTTACTCAAGACTGTTCTTGGTACCCAGAAAGGACAAGACCTGGAGACCAATACTGGACCTATCTATTCTGAACACATTCCTGGATTTACCAGAATTCAAGATGATGACTTTGCAGCAGCTTCTGCCCATGCTGGGCAAGAATGCTTGGCTGATGACTCTAGACCCAAAAGAAGCATACCTGCATGTCCCAGTCAGACAATTATGCAGAAGATACCTCAGATTCAAGGCTGGCTCAATGCATTACCAATTCTCTGCACTTCCCTTTGGCTTATCTACTGCGCCTAGGGTCTTTACAAAGTGCCTGGCACCAGTAATTGCATTCTGCAGACAGAGGAATACAAATATATCCTTACTTGGACGACTGTCTAATTCAAGCAGAGAACAAGGACATTCTTCTACAGCATCTGGCATGTGTGAAAAGACTTCTAACATGCCCAGGGTACACAGTCAATGAAAAGAAATCAAAACTAGTACCCTCTCAAGAGATAATATTCCTGGGTGCAAGCTTAAATACAACTGCCCAGATGGCTTATCTCACACCAGACAAACAAAGGCAACTGACTGCCTATTTCAAAATGTTGGCAACAAAGCCCCAGTTATCTGCAAGAAAAATTCTGCAGGCTTTGGGCTTCATGGCATCCTGCATCCTACCAATTCCATATGCAAGACTGCATATGAGGAAACTTCAATGGTACCTAAAAAGTGTTTGGACTCAACATTGCCACAGCCTGGAAACAATGATTACTCTCATTCCCTGCCTACAACAGGAGTTTCGATGGTGGGCAAAGGCTGGTCACCAAAACAAGGGACAGCCATTCACATTACCCCCAGCCAGGCAAACACCAACAATGGACGCATCAGATTATGACTGGGGGGCCCACATGGCAGGAAGATGCATTCAGGGCACATGGTCCACAACACAAATGCATGTACATATCAATCAAAAAGAGATGCTAGCTGTTCAGAATGCCCTGACAGCCTTCAAGGACCTACTTCATCCGGGACAACTACTGATGAAGACAGACAACACCACGGTCATGTGGTATATAAACAAGCAGGGGGGCACACATTCTTACCCCCTTTGCAAACTAGCCATGACTTTGTGGGACACAGCATTAACTTACCAAGTACATCTGCAGGTACAATTCTTGCCAGGAAGGAAAAATACTCTGGCAGACGAACTAAACAGAAATCTCATGGATCCCCACAAGTGGCAGCTGGATCCACAAGTCTTCAGCATGATAACAAGGAAATGGGGATGCCCGGACACAGATCTATTTGCCTCCCCTCACAACTACCAACTAAAAAGATTTTGCACAAGGACTTATCACAGACAAGCATGGAAAGTGGATGCCCTATCAGTATATGCCTTTCCCCCACTGCCTCTCCTCCCCAAGGTACTCCTTAAGGTCAGACAGGAGAAGCCAAAAATTATACTGATTGCCCCAGATTGGACCTTACCTCAAATACCTCATCTACTGTCCCAGCAAAACAAATCCGATCCTGTACAGCCAACTCAGGACTTTAAACCTGGCAGCATGGCGAATAAAGTAGTCATACAAAACACACCTCCCAGTAAAGCTGTGATGGATGTCATTTTGGAGGCCAGAAGGCCTAGTACTAGAAAATCTTATGCTGAAAAATGGAAGAGATTCTCTGCTTGGAGCCAGGCACAAGGAGCTGATACAGCTGTGCCAAATATTCTTCAGATTTTGCAATACTTAACTGAGATGCTGGACAAAAGGCCTATCTTTTTCATCTATTAAAATTCATGCCTCTGCCATTCCTGCTCATTACAATACAGAGCCACCAATCTTTTCTCATTCCTTATTAAAACAGTACCTCAGAGCCAAAAATTTAAGGCCTCCAAGGAGATCACCAGTGCCTGCATGGGACCTCAACTATGTCATGGAAAAACTCACCCTGCCTCCTTTTGAGCCAGCTGCTACTGCTGATATAAAGTTTTTTATCTTGGAAAACAGCTCTGCTCCAAGCAATAACTTCTGAAGACTAGTTTCAGAGCTACAGGCATTCATGGCACTGGAACCTTTTTATCATTTTTTATCCAGACAGGGACTCTCTGAGGACAATCCCAACATTTATGCCTAAGGTGGTGTCCAGTGTGGCTCTTAACCAAACTATTCACCTGCCAACGTTTTATCCAAATCCACAGAACAAGGGGAGAGAATTCTGCATTCTTTGGACGTACACAGACAGCTTAGATTCTACTTGGACAGAACCAAAGTTTTCAGAAAGACAGAGCAATTACTAGTGGCATATGCTGCAGGATCACAAGGAAAGGCTATTTCAAAGTGGATAGGCCACTGCATTCGTTTCTGTTACTTACACCATGGCAAGCCAGTGCCTAAGAGCATTAGGCCACATTCAACCAGAGCTGCAGCCACCTTAGCAGCCTTTCTCAGGGGAGTACCAACCAAGGACATTTTAGACGCTGCTACTGGGAGTTCAGTGCACACCTTTACAAAGCACCATCATCTGCCACTCTACTCCAAATCCAGGGCAGGCTTTGCCACTGCAGTTCTGCAGGGCCTTTGGACTCTACCCAAATGTAATGACTGCAACAGTGAAACACGAAGAACATAGTGCAGTTGTGTACACTTACCATAAATGTAGATGTTCGAGTGTATTCACTGTTGCAGTCCAGGTTACCCACCCGCCATCCCCCTTTTCTTCTGATGAAACCTATGTGGTGTATTTGCTTGTAGATGAAGGTAAAGCTTATATTGGTGAATGTATTTATACATATATACATTTTGGCTACCCTTTTAGGGGGCACTTGACATCTGGGGCAAGAAAAACTAAAGAAAATGGCGTCAGCCGCATCTTTTATACCCCTGACGACCTGACGTCAGGGAAGGGGCAACAGCAGCCGACACAGGACCCAGGACTATGGAATTCAGGCCGACTGAGGGCAACCTGCCAGCAGGATTACCCAAGTGTAATGACTGCAACAGTGAATACAGTCTAACATCTACATTTATGGTAAGTGTACACAACTGTACTTTCTTTGATCTCTCTAAAGCTTATTATCTAGTCTGACACCAAAAACTCCTCTACCAACAGTCTTCTCTCAAGCTATCATAACGCACACTATTACGGTTTTAACAATTACTTAACCGATATATACCAGTCTGTTAAATGGCTGTCCACTTTTTCTCCTTTCCTTCCGGTCAGTACTGGTGTGCCACAGGGTTCCATTCTCAACCATCTGCTCTTTAATATATTTACTAACAATTTACATAAAGCCAGCTTCCCTCATACAAATGCCTTTGTATGCATTTACAACAACCTGATGCATATTCAGAGACTTACTTGGCTCTGTTGAAAGTTGGTTACAGGATAATCACCTGCTACTAAATACCAAAGAAAAAACTAAATTACTTTTATTTTTTCCAAAATTCCATTTCCATGAAATAACTTACCATTTCTTCCTTAAATAATACCATAATTTGAAGTTACCCCACATACAAAACTACTTGGCATGACAGTCTACTACAATCTTACATTTGATTTACATATCCACAACTAGAAAACCCATCAAAAACTAAGCACCCTACATAGAGTAAATATCTTGGCAGAGTCTGTAAGGAATTAAGTCTAGATACCACTTACCTTTTATACTCTTTCTCCTAATGGAGCCCCTGTCATGACCAACGTACAAGCCTCACTTAGTTCTAGGCTTTAACAGTGCTATACTGTCAAGTTTAACAAACCCCTAGCATAATCACCACTGTTTAGCACTCCTTAACTTGTAAAATCATCCATACCCAGTTTGCCTGCCTAACAATTAAACACCTACTCCAATGCTATATTCCAGATTGTTCCTTTCAGTAAACAACTGCTTGCCATCTACAAACCACAAAGGAGTGCTGGGGGCAGTCTCTATTCTGATATTGTAGCTAGAACTTGAGAGTAGAATTCCTATATCATTCAGGTATATCAAACACCTTCATCTTTTCAAGCCATTACTAAAAGATTTCCTCTGCACCTCCTGGCTTTGTCCCTGCTCCTCATGTGGGACATAGCTTTCTAACACCTTTCCTCACCTTTCTTATACCTACCTTTAAAACACTAGATCACTTGACCTGTGTGTCCCTTTCTAATACCTCACTTTATTGTACTTAAACTGTCACTACTTCTCTATTAACACTCAAACTTGCGTATCTCCTCTTAATACCTCACTCTACTGTATTTAGTAAAGAACTCCAACCTATCTGTAAAGTCGCAATGTAAGGCTTGTAAATTAATTGTTTTTAAACGTCAGTACAAATTTTATTATACTGTTATTGTATTCACTGAAACTGCATTATGATATGTGCTGTTGTAAATATTGATTGCATTAAATATGATACCATGGAGCTTTTCTCCCTGGGCCTCCACTGAAAAAGAGCACCCGTGCCCAGTCATACTTTCCCAGTGAGCAAATGTCAATAAATAAATAATAATTACAACTTCAAGCTAGTTATGTTTTACCTTCCCAGAGGCCAGCAGCTTCTTTAGTTCTGGATCTCCTCTGTCTGATGGCTGCCGCTGTCTCACTTGTTCCTTTGGCCAGGTTTTTCATTAGTTCTGCAGTGGACCTTTATAAGTCCAATAGTCAGTTGCTTCTCACCTAATGAGCGTTTCCATTGGACACCCCAACAAATGCCATTGCTGCATTTCTTGGTAGCTGACATTGGATCATGTCTCTGAGGGTCACCTCTTTGTTTTTCCCAAGCCCAAGGTCATTTTTCCCAAGCACAAGGTCATTTTGAGGGAAAGACACCTCACTGTATCTGGCCACCTTCAGAGGCCCGTCTTCACATCTATGTCTTGGAGACGAGACCAGTCCTAGTGTTGCAGGCCTTTCAGGACGTCTTCCCAAGTGTATGATAGCCATACAGACTTAACAGTATAGCAGTGGTTTGTTACATAATGTAAGGAGAACCCGATCCTTCCTCTTGTGTCAAGAGGACAGGCGATCATGGCAATTGGTGGGGTCCTCACAATGTTTTCTGATAGCAAAAGACATGCCAAGGAGATCCAAAATACTGGCAGACACCTTGAGCAGGAATATCCTTATGCCTCACGAGTGGTCCCGCTATTCATTTAGTGGTGGTTCATGTGTTCAGCCACTTGGGTCAGCCCTGCTATAAAATGTTTACACCCCCCCCCCCCAACACGTAATACAGCCACTTCTTTGCCTTGACTCCTTCAAAGCAGCAGTCACCAAGGGATGTTCTTCTCATTGCTTGGCCCGCAGGTCTCTTGTATGCATATTCTTGTACACCCCCATAATAAAGTTGCTACAGAAAGCAGCCTGTTGGAGAGTGACTATGATCTTTTTAGCTTTTATGTGGCCCAGACAGGTGTGGTTCCTCTTTCTGTGGCCTCAACTGTTGCACCCTGTTTGCGTTATGGGTCTGGTTCCAGATTTGATATCCCCTCCTTTGGGTCAGCTTCACTTGTATCTCAAATCCCTCAAGTTGACTGCTTGGTTCCTCCAGTTTCAATGATGGCCAGAGATCCCAAGCTTTCCAACTGAGTTGTCTATATTCTATCAAAGTTTTACTTTAGCAAATGGAAGAGGTTTTCTACTCAGGCAGTTTTTAAGGGTCTAGACTTTTTTTTCTTTCACCTTAGATACAGCTTTAGATTTTCTGGTGGACCTTTTTTATTTAAGGCTCAGTTTTTCTATGATCAAGGAACAGTTTGCAGTAATCTCAAATTTCCACATGGGTTTAGGTAGCACACTTATTGCGTCTCTCAAACTTTTTGAAGCTTTTTTGAAGGATACGTTCCTACTTAGTCCCGCAGTAAGGGATCCAATCCCTTCTTAGGATTTCTCTCTTCTGTTTCAAGTTTTAACTAGGATTCCTTTTAAACCAGCTTGCTACTGTAGATTTAAAGATGCTATCTAGTGACAATTACTTCTGCCAGGAGGTGTAGAACATTTAGCTTTATTTTGCAGTCCCCCTTACCTTATCTTTCACAAGTTTGAACCAGTCGATTCAGTTCTATGGTTTCTTCCCAAATTCCATCAGCAGAGGAGAGCACATTCTTCATTGTTTTGATGTTCATTACCATTTCAGATTTTATTTGAATAGGATAAACTATCAGGAAATTAGCCAAACTCTGTATCTTTTTCTATGGTAAATTGGGAAAGCCTATGTCTAAGTTAGAAATGTATCCTCTTCCAGGGAATTTCTCATTGCCCTGTTTCTTTCAGTTCTGGAACGTATTTGTTAGAGTAATAGAGCCATTGCCTCCTTGCTAGAGGAGCAAAGTGTTTTTAATCAAGCATTTGTATGGTGCCAAATAAAAAGCAGGACTTTGAGGCCTGTGTTAGACTTCTCCTTTCTAAATCTTTTTGTCAAGGTCCCAAAGTAGACCCTGCTACTCCTCCTCCCCTTACTGGCTTTCAAGATAAAGCTGGATATTAAAGATGCCTACTATCATATTCCCATTGGCAAGCAATTCAGATTTTAAGATTTTCTGTACCTGGCTCGTGTTATCAATTTTCTCTTACCATTGAACATTTTACAGCTCAGATTATTTGCAGTGTCTGGCTGCAGTAATTACATTTTGTAGACTTCAGGGCATGCACATATTTCCATATTTGGATGATTCCTGTATCTGCAGACTCTTTCACTTTTTGTCAAAAGTTGTTAGCAAGTGTTCAGAATCTTCAAGTCCATCTGGGTTTTCAAGTGAACTTACAGAAAATCTACTCTTATACCTCTTCACAGAATAATTTTCCTGGGATGTCCATTAGATCTTATGCTGGGAAGAGACATTCTTGCTCCAAAGTAGAAATGTTCCAGATTTTCTTCCTGATTTTTCCAATCAAAGCCAGGTTTCTGCCTGGGAATTGCTCAGGATTCTGGGGTATATGACTTTTACGATTCCCGTGGTCAGACTTCACATGGGAAAAATCCAATGGTACTTCAGGTCAGTATGAACTCTGCACTTTCACCCTTTATCCTTGCAGGTCTCCATGTTAGGGTATGTAAGGAGGGAGGTTTTTTGTTGAGTAGATGGGGTTCCCATTCTCCATTTCACCTTTCCTCTAGTCTGTTACAACAGATGCTTCAGAATTAGTATGGTGAGCATTTTCTAAAAGTGTGAAATGGCAAGGTCAAGTGAACAAGCTTGACAGACAAAAGCACATGAATGTCAGAGATGATGTTAGCAGTAAATGCTTTAATCATCTCTGGTATCCAAGACCTTTACAAGTTTTTACAGACATCACATTAATGTGGTACATAAACAGGGGTGTGTACCAGATCTTACACCCTTTTGCAAACTTATATCCTGGGAGATAACAATACAGTTCAGTTTGACTCTGCAGGCTTCATACATTCTGTCAGAGCACAACATTGCAGCAGAAAAACTAAGCAGGACCAGAAAAGCCCCACACAAATGGAAGCTTCACCGTGGCTTCAGAATTGATCCAACTGTGGTAAACAAATCAAGTAAATCTGTCTGACTACTTTCAAAACAGACAACTAAAGAAATTCTGCTGTAGCATTCCTTGCAAACAAACCTAGAAGAAAGATGCCTTCTCATTCCCATAGATGGACATGTTTGTGTGTGCCTTTCTACTAACATCCTGGATTCTTCTGAATATTGAGAAGGACTCCCCAAAGATTGTGTTGGTGATTCCGTTTTGTCTCAGGCAACAGTGGTTCTCTCTTCACTTGAAATGGGCCAAGGACAACTACCACAGGCTTCCTCACCGACCGGATTTATTTACACAAGACAGGGGCTGTTTGTTTACCCAATCGTGAAAACTCTTCAATTGACTGCCTGGATGATAGAATTTTGATACCTTTTAGGCCTCTTTTTTTTTTCTAGGATGTGTAGCAGGCACTAAATGAGGCTACAAATTACACTTGAATTGGGTTAGAGAGGAACTCTGCTTCATATGGATGGGGGAGCCTGTTCCAGAGAAGGGGTAGTCTCTGAGATACATTCTTCTCTCTCCTGATCCTGTTTATATCACAGGCAAGGCTAGGTCTTTAGAACAGGTAGGTCTGTTTTTTGTAGATATACAGGAAGCCCATCTTGTTGGGGTCTGACAATGCCTTGCATGCCAGACATAGATTTCCAGGCATAGATCTGGGCATTTATGGAAAGGGTCATCTCTAGAAGTATTCTGTATGCCACAACTTGGTCCTATGTGCATACTTTTACAAGGCATTATGAAATGGGCTTTTTTTTCCGGATCCTGAACATGTTTTGCTTCGCTTAGACCATTCTCAAAGGACTCCTGGATTCTTAATTGATTCCACCTCCCTTTCTCTTTAAAAAAAAAAAAAAAAAAATCTTTGGTAGTCTATCCAAATATTTTGGGCTACCGCACAATTGATCTAATGTTGAACATTGTACATATGTGTAATTAAACTTTTATTACAGTAGATGTTATAAAATATTACTGTTGCAGTCTCCATACCCTCTGTCCAGCCCTCTCCACCCCACACCTTCTGGTGTTTCTTCTGTATTGGCAGTGTGTGGATGTATATACTGCTCTGTATATAGTTAATTGTATAATTTGTTTCCTAGCATTTCTTTCCTTTCAGGCTTCTTGCCTTGGGGCAAGGAAGGTTTGGTGTCTTTTTATATGCATCTCATTTCAAACTCCAGACAGAGCATGAGGAGGGCACCCTTAAGCCTTGAAAGGTTGGTCATATCTTTGGCAGGATATAACCTGTATAACTTAAGCTACTGCAACAAAGATCTATTAGAACATCTATTTTATGGTAAGTAACAACTGTAGTGTGCAACAGGAGCATGTAGCAGAGACTATCATCTCAGAAGAGCAATTATTGATGCACATTTTATGCAGCTTGCTCTACACTAGGTGAGCAGGGCCTTTGTTAGACAGGATTACACAGAACAACCTACTTTGAGGCTTTTTTTAATTAATCAGTTTGTCATACGTAGATGAAATGATGGAGGAATCATAGTGTCACAAGAGTTTGTCTTAACTAAGATGATGGGTCTTTGGCTGAGATTACTAGGTGGCTTAATGTGAAAGTGACTTATGCATTTCCTTGCTAATAGCTGCTGCAGAAACCCATGGCATGATACCCACTACCAACAGTAGCTGCATTTTAACAGATGCATCACAACAATCTTGTTCACTGGATATGCTTGGATCAAATACTTGTTTGGCTATATATTTTTAATATATTAAAAGAACAAGAATATATGTGGTCCCTTGTAACTGTTTCTGTTGGAAGTAATATCACTGGATAACGTTTGATGTACTTCCATATCACTGTTGCAATATTCATAACTGTAAGGATCCCCCTGCCAAGGGTGGCCTGACATCCAGCCAGTATACCAAAGCCTTTAGGTTGCCTTAAGGTACGACGTATGTCACACATATGTTCCTTGCATAATGTAGGGTATAAAGGTGACGTTGGGATGGACCATCCTCAGAAATTCTTTGCTGCCAGTCCAAACGCCATCTCTGATCATCGGTCTGATTGCTCGAGTCGCTGCTGGTGTACCTAGCCTTTCAGATAAGTGTCCCATTGAGGTTTTTTGCTCATCTTCTTTTGCTTTTGTATTATTGTGGGGTTTCTTGTTATGTAGGAAGGGTATACGCCAGTGTGGGAGACTTTCCCCATAAAGACCGTCATGAGCACGGCTCGCTTTTAGGGGCTTCTAATTATTTATTTCACATTTGTTAACCAGGTTAGTCCAACTGAGTTTGCAAACAAAACCCATTTTCAGTAGAGACCCAGGGGGGAAAACCCCATTTTCAGTAGAGACCCAGGGGGGGAAAACTCCAGCAAACATATGTAAAGATAAAGTGTTAATATATAAATATTAAATAAAAGTCACAATACAAAATCATTGTAAAAAAGAAAAGGTTATTAACTATTTGCATTGCACTGATAGTAAGCAACCCATTTTCAGTGGAGACCCAATGGGAAAGAGCCCCAGAAAACATAAGCAAAGATAAACGTGACTTTCGGCTTTTCCCAGTTAGGGGTCGCCACAGCGGAACTCCGGTCTACTAATGATTGGCAGTTGATTTTCACGTACCTAGTTGCCAGCCTTGACGCACAACCTTCAACGAAGGTATGCCCTTTCATGCATGTCTCCACGCAGAAGACGTTCTGAGAGTCTAACTGGACAGCGTCTTGCTGTGAGGCGACAACGCTACCGCAGCACCACCACCGCTGATATAAGCAAAGATAAACATACAGAGCAAAAACCAAAGTAACAATGCAAATACAAAATTAATTGTAAAGAGAAAAAGAAAAGAAAAATTATGAACATTTTAAGGGTTGCACTGATAGCAGTGGTCTAAATTCACTACATATAAGAGTAAAAACAAAAGGATAATCATTGTTCAAAAGAAGGAAAATGTACAGACAGTGATAGGAAGTGTGGGGGGGATCAGTAGTGTGGAGAATGGGAGGAGGGAGGGAAAGGAGGGGGCTATAGTAGTAGAGCTTAGGGTTTAGGAGGTTATTTTAAGCAGAAGTTACTAACAGAGAAAGTTGGGAGATGCAACAGGTTATACAGTAGCACAGACTAAGACTACGTGTGGTCAAGGCAGCGGCATAATTTCAAGTTTAGTAGGTGGGATTTAATCTCCTTTTTAAAACTGAGAAAGGAAAGGTTGGATCTAATATGGAGAGGGAGTTTGTTCCAATGTAGTGAGGCAGTGTGTTTGTAAAGTAGTTTGCCAATATTTCTTTTGGGTTTCTAAAATTGAGAGACTATCCTTATTAACACTCCGGAGAGGCTGGGGGGGGGGGGGGGGGCAGGGCAGGCAGAGGGTTTTTTTTAGTATGGAAAAGGTAGTGTAGAGTTGTGATTGTAGGAGAAGGTGCAGAAATTCCAGCCACTGAAGTTTTGTTTAGTGAGAGGCAGTGATACGACAAGAGTGGTTGGTTTAGAATAAACTTGGCAATTTTATTGTATGTTTGTTCCAGTCTCTGCATTGAGGTAGTGTGGATATTGGTAAGGATGGGGGAAGAGTATAGAAGAATAGTTAAGAAAAATGCCTGCGCAAGACTGCATTTAGTGCCAGTAGTTAGGAATTTTTTGTTCCTATAAAGTAGTCCATGTATTAGCATACTTCTTGCAGTATTTCACGTGAAAGAAAACAAAAGCTGGATAAACGCCTGGTATACACCTAAAGCGAAAAAAAAAAAAATGAAAAGACCAATGGTTAGACCACAGCTGAAGATAAAAATGGAATAATCCACGTCAGGAAATAAATCACTTGCAGCTTCACAGTAGTGCCCTTTATAAAACCAAAAGTTGTAACTGAGATGTAGTAGTCAAGGTAGGAAACGGTTCACTTGCAATTTCACACCACTTTATTAAACAAGAGTAAGCGCTTTCGCGATCTAAGTCAGCTGATCGCTTCTTCAGACTCATAAAAACAGTTAAAACATTGGTATTTAAAATATGGTTCAACCAATGAAAACACATATAGAACTATGACATAGACTAATTAAAATTCCATACACCAGTACATTAATTTGCCTTATATTCTGCAAAAGATGAAATAAAATATACATATAACAGACACATTTTATGTAATAATCCATATTACTTAATGTTTTAGTGGTCTGGATTTTAAAAAAGGTTTCAAGGAAACAGCATTGTTCAATCCAGGAGACCTATCAGCCTGAAGTAATAAAATCCATCTTTGTTCTGCTTCCTCTACCTTATTCCTTATATCACCTCCCCTCTTACTTTTATTTATTATTTCTAAAACCATGAAATTAAAAATATGTTTCCTATCTTCTTCTTCCACATGTTTTGCTAAAGCACTTGTGTCGTCTTTATTTCTTATATCTCTAAGGTGTTCAAGGATACGTTCCTTTAGACACCTATTGGTTTTGCCTATATAAAAGGCATGACAGACAGTGCAGAAGCTGTAATAAACCAAATTTTGTGTTCTGCAGTCAGCATAAAAATCTATATCAGTTATAAATCCTAGTGTAAGATGTTTATATGTTGATTTATTATATAAATAGTCACATGCTGTACAATTTCTGCAAGGAAAAGTCCCCTGCCTATCAGATAGGATCATTCTTTCATTGTTTCTGGATTTATAACAGAGTTGCCTTTTTAAGGACCTCTTATTTCTAGAAGAAAAGCTGGGTCTATCTTCTAACAATTCTCTCAAGTCAGGATCCGACAATAAAACATTCCAATTCTTCTCAAAAATATTACAGAACCTTCTGATGTCACTTGAATAGGTGATAGGGAATCTAACTTTAAAGTCATGACCTTCCTTGCTTTTAACATCTTCTATAGTATTTGAGAAGAGCGGTTTACATCTCCCATCCCTATTTTTAATGGTATATTTAGAGCTTTCATTTATGTCTTTCTTACTATAACCTCTGTTTAAGAAGTCTTTCTCTAATATATTCATTGTGTTCACAAAGCCTTCATCTGTGTTATGTAAGCGGCTTATTCTCATATATTGTCCTTTCACTACATTTTTGTGTACAAATGTTGGATGCATACTAGTCTTATGTAAGATACTATTTCTCCATGTAGATTTTCTATGCATCCCTGTTGTAAGTTCATCTAATGCTGTCTTCTTAACCAAAACATCTAGGAACTCAATAGAGTCCCTGGAATGTTGACTAGTGAATCTTAAAAATTCAGTGGTGCTATGTAAGTACTCCACCATCTCTTGCAACTCTTCACTAGTACCATCCCATAACAGGAAGACGTCATCTACAAAACGTATATACCATACAATTTTGCCAGCATATTTATTGCTAGCACTTAATACATGATCTTTTTCCCATGCAGCCAATGCTAAGTTGGCGTAGCTGTTAGCACAAGCCGTGCCCATTGCTACACCAACTTTCTGTAGATAAAACTTGTCATTGAATATAAACACATTTTCTAGGACAATATCAAGCAACTCGCATATCAAATTAATCTTAGTGCTTTGAAAAACTTGTTTCATGGTCAGAATATCACGTATTTTCTCAATACCCCATTTATTCGGCATCACTGTGGACTCTATTGAGTTCCTAGATGTTTTGGTTAAGAAGACAGCATTAGATGAACTTACAACAGGGATGCATAGAAAATCTACATGGAGAAATAGTATCTTACATAAGACTAGTATGCATCCAACATTTGTACACAAAAATGTAGTGAAAGGACAATATATGAGAATAAGCCGCTTACATAACACAGATGAAGGCTTTGTGAAGACAATGAATATATTAGAGAAAGACTTCTTAAACAGAGGTTATAGTAAGAAAGACATAAATGAAAGCTCTAAATATACCATTGAAAATAGGGATGGGAGATGTAAACCGCTCTTCTCAAATACTATAGAAGATGTTAAAAGCAAGGAAGGTCATGACTTTAAAGTTAGATTCCCTATCCACCTATTCAAGTGACATCAGAAGGTTCTGTAATATTTTTGAGAAGAATTGGAATGTTTTATTGTCGGATCCTGACTTGAGGGAATTGTTAGAAGATAGACCCAGCTTTTGTTTTAGAAATAAGAGGTCCTTAAAAAGGCAACTCTGTTATAAATCCAGAAGCAATGAAAGAATGATCCTATCTGATAGGCAGGGGACTTTTCCTTGCAGAAATTGTACAGCATGTGACTATTTATATAATAAATCAACATATAAACATCCTACACTAGGATTTATAATTGATATAGATTTTTATGCTGACTGTAGAACACAAAATTTGGTTTATTACAGCTTCTGCACTGTCTGTCATGCCTTTTATATAGGCAAAACCACTAGGTGTCTAAAGGAACGTATCCTTGAACACCTTAGAGATATAAGAAATAAAAAAGACACAAGTGCTTTAGCAAAACATGTGGAAGAAGAAGATAGGAAACATATTTTTAATTTCATGGTTTTAGAAATAATAAATAAAAGTAAGAGGGGAGGTGATATAAGGAATAAGGTAGAGGAAGCAGAACAAAGATGGATTTTATTACTTCAGGCTGATAGGTCTCCTGGATTGAACAATGCTGTTTCCTTGAAACCTTTTTTAAAATCCAGACCACTAAAACATTAAGTAATATGGATTATTACATAAAATGTGTCTGTTATATGTATATTTTATTTCATCTTTTGCAGAATATAAGGCAAATTAATGTACTGGTGTATGGAATTTTAATTAGTCTATGTCATAGTTCTGTATGTGTTTTCATTGGTTGAACCATATTTTAAATACCAATGTTTTAACTGTTTTTATGAGTCTGAAGAAGCGATCAGCTGACTTAGATCGCAAAAGCGCTTACTCTTGTTTAATAAAGTGGTGTGAAACTGCAAGTGAACCGTTTCCTACCTTGACTACTACATCTCAGTTACAACTTTTGGTTTTATAAAGGGCACTACTGTGAAGCTGCAAGTGATTTATTTCCTGACGTGGATTATTCCATTTTTATCTTCAGCTGTGGTCTAACCATTGGTCTTTTCATTTTTTTTTTCTTGCAGTATTTGTCAGGCTTTTGTGCCAAAGACCTTACGCAGTCATCTTTCATCCCTCGCTCTTTATTTAGAGTTCCAAACTTTTAGCGAAAGACACTGTGAAGGGTACTTCCCTGACTGAGGGTCAGCCATCTTCTAAGAAGGCCAAAAACGTTAGGTTGGAGTCTTCAGCTGCATCTCCTACATCGGACATCTCTCGAGGCTGATGAAAGCCTGGAGGTTTGCCCAGTTTGAGTCGGATTCCTGTGCCATAACCATTTAGGAGGCCAGCATGGATCCAGCTGCTTACATGTCCTCGGAGGCCTTGCAGACGTCTATTGTGGATGTTCAGGGGAAACCATGGCTGATTATCACCAAAGGGCCTAGGGAGGTTCCACAGATTCTGGTGAGGAAGGAAGTCCTGACTACGACTTGAGTGTAGGCCAACGTCGGAGCCTTCTGGGTTTCATAAGGTGGATGTCCCCTTAAAAAAGCAGCAAAAGACAAAACGTGCTTCTGCTCCCAGGGACCCTCAAAGTGAATGGCAGAATTTTATACAGGGTTTATTTAATGCCTTATGGCCTTGAAGCTTCCTCAGGGGGTCTCTGTTCTGGCTCCTCCTTGGGGGTCTCTGTTCTGGCTCCTCCTTGGTTATCTTTCCCTCTCAAGAGATCTATGAATCAGGTTTCCTCTGAAGAAGAGGAGGATTTGGATGAGGAATCCTTGGCCTATTCTATCCAGATTCCTTCCCCTCTGGAGTACGGTTCTGAGGAAGAGGAGTCTACTAGTCCTGAATCACCTTTTGAGGAGATTACTTTTAGGGATACCATTGCTAGGTTGATGGAGTTGATTGTTCCCAGGTGTCTGAAGTGCAGGGGAGATGATATGAGCTCTTTCAAATGGGGTCTTCTAGACCCACCGCTGTTTCTCCTGTTTTGGTTGCTTTACTGGATGCTTTTTCTTCTGTTTCACAGGTTCCAGATTCTCAGACTCCTACTCCTAAGAAACCAGACTGGTTTTATAAAGTGCTTGATGACTGTAAATTCCTGTACAAGTGTCCATCCCCTGACTCTTTGGCGGTCTCTGTGGCATCTGGTAAGCCTTCCAAATTACTGCTGTCAGCTAAGATTCTTCCTTCTGATAAGGGACAGCAGGACTAGGGCCTTGCCTAAAGACTAGGTAAGAAGGTTTATACTTCGGCCACCTAGCCTTTTAGGCTGTTAATTATCAGAATCATATGACCACATATGTTTTGGCTTGCCTTTCTCAGGCTTGTCAGGTTATGTCTGACCTTCCTGATTCTGAGGGTAAGACTTCTGCCTTGTCTCTGTTGGAGGCTTTTTCCTCAGGTAGCTCGCCATTCCTTTAAGTGTAGTTATGTTGCAGCAGATGCTTCCTCTAGGGCTGCTGCTCCAGGGTCAGTTTTGAGGGGATATTCCTGGCTATGACTTCAACCTCTACCTGATTTTAAGGCTAAGTTGATGGATGCTCCTCTGGACAATAAATATCTGTTGTCGGCTGATGATGATTTGTTCAAGTCCCTGCAGGGGAAAGGCAAGGAGTTACAGGATCTGAAACATAACCAAAAGGAAGGCAGCTGAAGGAGAATCGGGCACTAAATGGTAAAAAATCCAGCTTTAATTCACTAGGCAAAAACTGTTACAGCACCAAAAAAACAGTTACATAAATACTTTAAAATACTTACTTTTTGGCAACTGTTTCTCTGTGTTTGAACTTCGAAGATCTGAAACATATCTGATGTGGTCAATTTTCATTCATTCATCAACCATTGGGTTCAGCTCCAGTCCTCTGATCTGACTCAACTATTACTAATGCTCATGGCCACCAAAAACTTTGTCTTCCCTTTCCCATAATGTACAAATCCTAACACTCCTCAGATCTCATTTGCTGCTTTAGTGTGAAGACGTGGTCACCTTTAGTTCTCTAGCTAAGACAGTTTTTTTGAATTCAGATAAGTGAAATTTTCTTTGTATAACTCAGTACTATATTCTTTGTTTTTGTACCTTCATTTCTACACTTTTGAGTGCAACTATCTTACATTGCTGGTATTTCTATCCTTTAAACTTTTTTAGGGTAGTCTTTTTACCATTGCTGGTATTTCCTGTTTCCAAATAAAAAAACTTTCATTCTTTTCTCTTTTTTATTAGTATAGGAAAAATATCTGAGAAGGCCCCCTTCGGGTTTAAAAAATGTATGGAATACAGGCATAAAATTCTGCTTTCCGATTCTCATGCATTATGCATTTATTGTTTAGGCCCTTAGTAACTCAATGTTAAGATTTGTCAGGGATTTAATCCTAGGGCCTTGGCTGACCGTAAGAATAAATTAATATTAAAAGGACTTCCGAAGCGTTATTTGGGTCACAACTCCCCAAACACAAGGCCAAGGGAGTCTTCCAAGCCTTCTGGATCCTCTACACCATCTTCCGATCCCACCACTGAACCATTAAGGAAAAGGGCCAAAAAATCAGATCCAAAAGCTACACCTGTGTTGGCATCTGACAAAAAGTCTGCTTCATCGGATCTGACTTTCTCGTATCCAAAGTAGTTACCAAAAACTACGTACTCTCCTTCCCTGGATCCAGTACCATCATGTGTACATTCCCCTTTCCTGGACAAACGTCAGTGCTCAAAATCCCCTTCACTGGCATCTCCTGGTTCTTCCAAGAGTCTCACTGAGGCAGATGTGGACAGGATGATGAGGAAGTTCCTCTCTGCACAAATACAGGTGGGAGTTATTCTAGCACCTATTCCATCGGGTCAGGAAGCTTTTGTAAGCACTACACCTTTTTGGCTCTTTTGTTTCTGTGGCAAAAAACAACAGGCCAGCACTCTGAGGAAAAGGTGTTCTGCAGAAAAAGCTGTTTTATTCAAGCATATACACAGACTGGTTTCGGCCCTGTTAAGTCTTCCTTAGTGTAAAATCCAAAGAACAAATACATGCTTTAAATACTAGATAATCATCACATGATGGATAAAAGGTTCATTTAATTGGTTGGCTAAAGATGTTCATTTAGTCCTGGGGGGAATAACCCTCCCAGCTTAATTATCCATTTCTTTTCTTTTTTGTTTAATATGTCATGCCAACCCATTTTGTTAGCCCGGTCCCCACATATCTTATCAGTAGCAGTAAACCAAAAGGATGCAGTAGAATGAATCAGTGAGTGTTTATATAATGTATTGTTGGCTTTCTTGAGTCTAACATCACGAAGGTGTTCAGATATCCTTAACCTAACCGGGCATGATGTTTATCACACATAAAAAGCAGAACACGTGCAAGTGGCTAAATAAATGACCTAGTCGCTTCCACAGTTGGCCAAGAACCTGATATAAACGCATCCTGTGTTTTTGCTGGTGAACTGTTTGGACTTAACCACCCTAACACAATGTACACAATGTCCACATGGGAAACATCCCTATAGCAAATCACCCGTAAGTGTGGTTTGTGACAATTCTCCTGAGGTTGACGCATGTTTATATGATTAAAATAAGAACCAAAGTTCTTGCCCCTGCGGTATGAAAAAGGCCATCTATCCTTAAGGAATGTTGATAATCTGTCATCTGCTAGTAATATGTTCCAATGTTTAACGATATATAATAAAGCATAGGTGTTACGTCCATAGGTGGTAACTTATCTAAGTCTGGATGATTCTATGGCATTTTTGTCCTTGTATGTTAACAAATCATTTCTGTTCATGGAAGAGGCAAAATTACTCGCACCAGACTTATAGCCATGAGATTTAAATCTGTCAGCAAGGTCCAGCCGGTAGTTGTAATATTTCTCCGAGTTGGAACAGATGCATCTTATTTGTAAAAAATGTGATTTGGGAATGTTATTTGTAACATGTGGTGGGTGGAAGCTGGTAGCCTGTAATAATGAATTATACTGTGGTTACTTGCGGAGCTGCGGTAGCGTTGTCACCTCACAGTTAGACGTTGCCCGTTCGATTCTCAGAGCGTCTTCTGTGTGGCGACATGCGTGAATAGGCGTTCCTTCGTTGAAGGTTGTGCGTTAGTCCCAGCAAGCCAGCACATCAAAATCTACTGCCAATCATTAGCGGACCGGTGTTCCGCTGTGGCGACCCCTAACTGGGAAAAGCCGAAAGAAACAAACTGTGGTTACTTGCGGAAAACCTGGATATCCAGGGTGTGATCTGAATTCCGTGTAATCAAAACATAGAGAAAGGTAATCTGATGAATATAATTCACAGTAAACTGGATACCCCACTTGTTGCCATTAATGTAGTCCATAAATTCACACAAGTATGCCTCATCAGCTTTCCAAATCATCCAGCAATCATTGAGGTAGCGTCTCCACATATCAATTTCTCCAAGGTATAGGTTGTGTGATGCATCATATATCAATTGCTCTTCTACATAGGCCATGAACAAGTCAGCATATATTGGGGCAAAGGACGCCCCCATTGCCGTCCCCATGAACCTGCCAAAAACATTTATCTTGATAATAGAAAGTATTCTTTGTGAGAACAAGTTCAGCTAATCCAATAAGGAAGGTGTTAAACCCTGGAGGATAAAGCTCTGCTACCTGAAGCCAGTGTTCTAAGGCCATCAAGCTTGCCCAATGGGGAATATTGGTATGTAGAGACACCACATCCAGGGTACATAACAACCACCCTGATTCAAGTTGGATGTCCGTTTTTCAATTTTGTTGTGTCCTGAATACGTGCTCTAACATATTTAAGGAGGGGCCGAAGTTGAATGGTTAGAAATTGTGATAGAGGTTCAGAGACAGATCCACACCCAGAAACTATAGGTCTACCCAGGGGATCCTGTAAATTTTTATGTATTTTGGGAAGCAAATAAAGAATTTGATGCTTGGGATCCGAAACTGTGAGTTGGTACTTAGTAGATTGGGAAATGATCCCTTCATCCTTGGCTAACAAAAGATACCGCTCAATTTCTGATTTAAATCTGGAGCCGGGATCCAGTGACATATTCATATAATACCTCCCATTATTCAGTTGTCTGTTCGTCTCAGCATCATATTTGCTCTAATCCATTACAATTATTGCACCTCCTTTGTCAGTGGGTATAATGATCAAATCTCGATTGTGTTGTAATTCACGAATGAGTTGTTGTTCCATTTTGGTCATATTGTGTGGTTTAATGTTATATTCCCGTGAATGAAAGTGTAGATCTTTGAGAACTTTTATTTGGAATAGTTGAACTGATTGATAGGTGGCATAAATGTGGACTTTCGAAATCTAAACATCAAAATCAACAGTATTAGGAGCAGCATCAAAATAGAGACATAAATTCAATAAGCGACAAAAATCTATAATGTCTTGTGCTAAAGAATCTTCCAAGACATTAAAATCAGGTACAAAATTGAGACCTTTATTTAAAAGCTGCATTTTGGCTCGTGTCAATGTCTGTGAAGATATGTTTAGAACATTGTTACAATTATTCACTTGTTGCTCATTACTTTCAGTATGGTCTCTACATTTTTGACAGTGGGACAGTGTCGAAGCAGAAGCAGGGGCATGAACTGCTGTTCATACAGAGCAGGTTTTGGCATGGTTGTTTTGTAGGGCATCCTGTATTTGACCACTTCCCTAAGAGATTTACGCTGCTTTTCATGCTACCCAAGTGTTATTATTTGATATTGTAATGACCCTCTTAGAACTAAGTACCATTTTGAATAAGCCAACTGTAACAGTAAATCTTTCAGGAAGAGTTCATTGTAGTAGTAAGGTCCACCATCATATCCCTCTTATTACCTGTACTTATGTTAGTTTTCAGTATTAATATTTAATTTCTCTCTATATCTAGATAAATTATTTGCTGTTAAATTGTTTTGTCTATAAGAGCATTTTCCCATCAAGCTTTCTTACTTAGAAGCATTAATATGTGAGCACACAGTGGCTATCTGCATGAGTCTATGTACACAGAGATATCATTAACTGTGTTAGTACAAGACTAGCATTAGCCTTACAGAGGGGGACCTGACAGTTGAGGAAAAATGGCTGGAACTAACATGGATTCACTGGCTAGTATCTCAAAAGTGTTATGACCTACTACTACAGTAACATTTAAAATGTATAGATATGATGAGATTTATTAACAGAACTGTACTTATCTCAGTTTTGGAAAAAAGTGTACCAGCATGCAAGACTTCATATCATAAGATACATACCAGCACTTGCGTGAATGAGTAGTAAAAGACCTTTGAGCTGACGGACTTTGACAGCAGACACCCAGAGATCTGTTTTAATGGAGTTCTTAAATGTGAAAACATAGCTTTTATTTGAATAACTCGAGCAACTTTCTGGTGTTTTCATTTTAATGAAAAAATGCTCACATTTAAGCTGTTTAATCATGATCCTGAAGTGCATATGTTTCTAGGTCAGGCTTTGATGCTCTTTAAAGGAGGTAGACTGGAGATGGACCACATAACTGGTGCTTTTAGGGTTGGAGCAGCAGTGTAGACATGAATGAGTTAATGGAGTTTACACCACACCACTTATAAACTTTTTATGAGTCACTTGCTTTATAATAAAAGCTTTTTGCCTTGTTAGCTTGTTGAGTATATATAAATATATTCCAATCTCTTTTGTAATTTGGAGTTTTCTTTGAATGGTTTGAATGACAGGTCTTTGGAAAAACTAGTACTGAATAAAATTCATGGATTCATTCTGAATATCCCATCCAGTGTCATGCTGGGATTTGTCTCTCTTCCAATCCGGCGCAAACATTGGATTGCTGTTCGTGAAGTTTATGGTGTCTACTATAACCTAGATTCAAAGCTCAAGTCTCCTGTGCGACTTGGAGGAGAAAATGAGATAAGGTATTTGGTTTATTTTAGTTTTTTTCTTCTGTATGATGATTGTAGTTGTATTTAATGATTTTAGTTATTTTTTTTTCCACTTGCAGGGTAGAATTTGAATTATAATTGTGCCTTGAAGCAAGTCACATGGTACACAATGGGCTTGGTGCAAAATAGTAATCAAGACAATGCAGAGATAGTAACCTTTCTGACAGTGTACAGCTGTTCACATAGAATGATTGTGGAAATGTGCGATTAATCTTAGCACAGGTAAAGAAGCAATCTGAGCAAAGTGTAATTACTAGATGTGAAAATGATGTCCCTTTTTCCTTCTACAGAAGTGAGTTACAGTAAGAAAAACGAGAAAGCGGAGAGGCAGCTGCAAGGCAGCACAGATGAGTGCACCATGCCTGACTGTAGGAGCTCATTTTGAAAGTCCAAGAACTGCAACTGAGATCTCTAGAATATCAAAAGCTTAAATATGTGTAAAGGTGAATATGCAGGAAGTCTGAGGTTGGCGTTCCTCAAAGTATTCCCCTTTGATCCAAGGTATGGCAATCATGGAGTTGCTGTATATAAGTAATAGGGTTATGGAGTGGGGGACACCACCTCCCCTATTGAGGGCAAAGCCTCCTTGAAGAATGATTTAACAGCTTTACACCAATTTTTGGTATTCAGTGTTGCCTTCCAGATGCACTTTATTTTACTTAGTTGTGAGACTTGCAGTTGCAGGCCATTCTGTTATGTTTTTGACTTTATTGTAGACATGATCATGGAGAGCTGTCTGGGTAGATTGTTATACAAGCACATATGCAGTCATGCACTGTTCCGTTCTCAGCAGTGTCATGTTGAGGCTGACTACAGTGTCACTGTTGTCTCCCACAGGCATGACAACAATGGCCTGATTGCTGTGGGGGTAGTCAGGCATGTGCAGGGAAGGGACTCTACTATATTACTATACATGGACAACTTTATGCCATTGCTGTGCATGTATATAGCTGTTCAGCCTATACAGCATGTCATTGGCAAATACATTTCACATCATGCTTCTTTTATATGGATTCTTAATGGGGATCATGCAGATGTAGGGTTGCCGACTTTTTCATGTCAAGAATTCTGGACATGCACATGAAAGCAAAATGTTTGCAGAATGTAAGTGTGCGTTTAACCTCCACTCGAGGGGACTGTAGTACAGTATTACTGTGCACAACCATATTATTTTGTTCTTCAATGTCAGTAACAGTGTCCCTTAAATCTGGACTGTCCAGAAGAGTTATGGACAGTTGCCAACCCTATGCTGATGGTGGTGGCATTTCAGCACAAGACAGGTATTTATCTCATGTAAGACATTTTATAGCTATGAAATAATTGGCCACAGTGTAACTGGTATAGGTGACATTAAGCTAAAATTATAGGAATATTGCTTTAAGAGTTTATTCCCTTGAAGATGAGCTGTTTTGGCTGGTACTGTGACAGGCACAACAAAACAAAGATGGATACTTTCTCTACACATTGCACAAAATCGGCTGACATTCCTGCATGTTTTATGAATGTTTTTGCCCAGGGCATTTGTGAAGCTGTGATCTGTTCATCTGTCACTACTGTCTAAGTTCTGTGTCTACAGGCAGGGTAGGCTGTGGTAGAGTAATATGGCAGATTGGTGAGGCTTTTGTTCACCACCCTTGATCAGTCTTGTAAGAGTGCTTCCTTATTTGTACTGTTGCATGAGTCCTTTGAAAGAATATAGTGTTTTTTTTTAAGGCAAACACCATAAAAACATAGATGACCTAGGCCAACTCTGGTGTAAAGGGAGGGAGCCCTGTCTACAACTTGGGTTCATTTATTGGTCCAGGCTCTGAGGGAGCCGCCCAGAAAGGAGGTGGGGTGAGGTTAGAAGACTTTGATCATGACAGTGTGTTTGCACTGGCGAACAGGAACCTTCCAGAATGTATCTGATTTGCACTGAACGTCGAGTGTTAATGCAATACTTTTGTTGTATGAGCAAATGGCACACACTCACTACATCTGTTGCACGCCTGCCGCATGAGCATCTGAGATGATGTATGCATGAATATAAGGCTTAATAGAAACATAATCCCCTGATAGCTGCTTGGATGATGGCTGCACCACATTCTTCTGTCTCCAATGAATGGAAGCAGTTGAGCTGATTAACAGATGGATGAAAAGGTATTAAGGATCTTTTAGTCCCATTTCATCAAGGGAAGGTCACGTGAAAGGTCAATCTTAAATGTTCCACATAAGGGTCATTAATGCAGTATATTTTATAATGTGTGGAACTTGGCTGAAGGTGGACATAAATCCTCTGGCCACACTTTCGAGTGATTGGACATTCCTTGTACTGAGACCAAGTTATCCCTCATGCCTAGGACATAAGCTGGAAACTGTACTGTAAATAGAAAGTAATGTATGCCATGCCATTATTAGTTCTTTTTTGCTGCATGAGTGAGTAGTTGCCTGACTCATTTGTTGGTCAGTCACTTCTAGGCAAAAGAACCCTGTTTTTGGCACTTGCCTTTTCTTTGCTATTGTATGTTATCAGTGCATATTTCTTTTTGTTCTGAATTTAATATATGGGGATTTTTTTATTAGTTAATGTCCCCAGGAAAATGCATTGACAGTTATGCCTGGGGGAGACAAAGTTTCTAAAGATTACCATTTGTTTTGCTTATTTTTTGAGGGGGGAATTGCAGTGTATGTAATTGTGAGTATTGTAAAACCTTTTAAAGCACCTGCTTATACAAAAAGAATCCCGAGCCCTTTGTGGTGCATAGGAAATTGTTGACAATGAGTAGTTGGACATTTGCTCCACTCCTCAGCAGATAAACAGTCTGCCAGCATTTAACTTAAGAAAGAATGTAAGGAATCAAGAGGGCTAGAAAGTAATTTTAAGGAGGAGGGGGAACTGCATGCAAGTTGCCTACTAGTCTTCCCCAACCTTGAGGGCTCTGGTCTGAAATGGCCAAGACACATCACCATTTCACTCCACCCCAGTGACTCTTGTTGTCCCACTAGTGATACAGCTGTTCAAGAATGCTTTTTATAGCAGCTCATTGGAAATGGATTCCCAGAACCCTGGGCCCTCAAATACTGCTTTTACAGCATTTAAGAGCAGTACAAGTATTGTTTGTTCATTTATTTCTGTTTTTCTTATTTTGCATCTGTTTGTTTGTATACATATTTATTTGTATTTGTTAAATGAGGTAGAGTACTGATCCACAATGATCTTTTTCAGACTCTGCTTTGGAAGCACTGTCTGGTTAAGTGACTTGCTCACAGTTAAACCTCTAGGTAAATGGAGGCTGAGGAAATCAAACCCTGGACCACAGGAAGCAGGTGATTAACAGCACATAATTGACAGGATCCCTTGGCAAATCCAGCAGTTATGATCCTGGAGCTTCCATTGGTTGGTATTGGTACCTGGGTCTGTTACTCTTATGCAGAGTATTTGGTATGTTTGAAAAGTGTACACTTCTGCAGCTTTGGGGATTGGAGCTGTGAATTGTTAAAGCCACACTGACCCAGTATCAGGGGAACTTAGTAAATGAGATTAAGGATATGGCTAAAGATGTTCCGGTATGCTGTGCTAGCTCAGACTGATGCCAAGTTGGGAAAGCACCCTTTTTAAATGTGTATTTAGTGCAACAATGCAATGAAAGTGTACATCAGAGCAACTACGACAAGTACATTGATTAGGATTGCAAAGCAAAGGATTCATTCCTTACCTGAGGGGGCAAAGGAACAACTTTTGAATGAACCTGTGGAGATAGGAAATCTGTTGACCACCCCCACCCCCTGGAAATCTTAAATTTAAACTAGAGGAGAAAAGTACCATACAGTCTGAAAAACAGCTTTTCCTTTCCCAGATACCAGAATATTCTTCCAAATGGTGGTGCTTTAAAGGAAGCAATTAATAGCAAACCAATACTGACAGAGGAGATTGTTCAAGAAAATGGAGTAAGCATGAAAAGATGAAGTCATGCATGGTGGAAAGGCCAAAGATCAAGGTGTAGCTCCCCCAAACAGCCAGTTCTAGCTAGTGTCCTCCAGTTCTGATTACCTCCCATTGCCTTCTTTCTCACCCTTTTCACACCCTTCAAACCTTTGGTGGAGGGGTCTTCTGTTTTTGAAAAAAAATTCTTTCTGATTGCAGACAAGTGGATGAGAGAATATACGGTCTTTGTATTTACAATAGTGTTTCTTCTTTTTCTGGGTGTGCTACTTAAAAAAAAAAAAAAAAAAAAAAAAAAGTCAAGGCTGCACCTGGCCAAGCACATCTTAAAACTAATGGAATGCAAGGCCATGGAAATCATCATAATCCTAGGGAAAGGAAAACATTTCTATTCAAGTCTTTCCCACGTTCCCAGAAAAGAGTCTTTGTGGAGACCCATCGTAGAACTGTCAGTGTTAAAGAATTTTTTAACTTTAAAAAAAGTTGATTGTTCACTCTGCAGTACCTTATTCCTTTGCTTGTAAAGCATGCCCTTTTTGTTTATCCAGTTCATAGGCTCATAGATGAGGACTAGGCAACTGCCCTTGTGGGACATTTTAAGCCTACCCAGTGAAGAATGCATGTATCCACATACTTGTAGACAAAACCATCACAGTCCACGCAGAGAGCTTCCTTTATTGATTCATATATGTGCCATTATTTTGCCCCCAGTGTCTTGACAGCGTGCTTTGGGCCAGTTAGGGACAGTCTGGTAAATGCCTGCTTTGACAGTAAACCTGATTAAAAGCTGCTATTTGGAGGAGCTAAAGAAAACCCAGCATTATGTTTTCTCTTGCTTGCTAAACCTGGGCTTTGCTTCAGCCTTCAGAATACAAACTTAACACCATTTCATATTCCCAGGGGCAGTTCTGTACATGAAGACCCTGTGTGTGGTGTCTGTCCCCCAAAACAAGGTAATGCTAATGAGGTCATTTTCAAGGGCTCATTTAACAGTCACAGCATTCCAGAACTGGGTGTATGGAACTATCCATCCTAATGGTCTTTTGTACAAAGCCACGTGTCAGGAAAAATCCATTTGTACCATGACAGCCACTGGTATTCATGTAACCAGCACCTGAAGCTGGAGTTTCCCCTTATCTTCTCTTTAGGAGAAGAATTCTGTTAATGGGCTACTGCAAGTCGTCGGGTCATTTCTGAAATGTCTGACACTAACCTAATACAAGTCATCTGGGCTGTAGTCAGGGCTCTGTCCCTCTGTCAAACCACTAAGATGTATGCACTTTCCATGGTGAAAGATCTTTGTTTGCACTGTGTCAGATAATATAATACAATTTCAAACCCAAAATGAAAAGCTGCTGGTCTTTAAATAAAAGTGATTCTAAACAGTTGAACCTGATTAGGGCAGTAGTCTCTAAATTTTCTCCAGTCTCTAAATCTGATTAAATTTAAGTAGGTCAACTCTAGGTTGAGTTACTCGAAAAAGAAAAGTTTCTTCTCGTTTCTGTGCAGTTCAGTTAACTCAGCTTACTACTCAGATATGCATATTTCACATTATTTGCAATTTCAGTTAAAAGACCTATTCAGATTGGGTGATGTATATACCAGTAATTCATGTTTTTTACACTATGCCTGCCTCCCTGCAGACTAACTGCCATGGATAAATAGATACCGCCTATGTATTATATGGGAGTGATTCTGTAACAGATGTATTTCATATTTTTGGAAACGTAAATCTGTTCATCCTATGTGGTATGGTCTTTTCCATTAAAAAACTTGTAAAATTCTTGAATATCAGTAACAAAATGAGAGTAAACAGGTAGAGCCTCATCCTCTGTGTATCTGTTTTATATCATTCAGCTGAAAAACATTATCTGATTTGGATAACCTCTACCTGGGTCAAATTACTTGTTACTAAACATTAGACGAACCAAGAAGTCATTCTCTCAAAACATGGAGCACCTTTAATAGACAAAGACTCTGATTTAGAAAATGCTCAGTGCTGTTGGTAATTGCCCAACAGCAGGTTGATCAGTTATTTCATACCTCTCAACTGTGCAGATTTTTGCAGAATGTCTAGATTTTTTCCTCATAGTTTTGGTCTGTTTTTCATAAAATTGTGGTTTTCTTAAAAATACATTGCAAATTTATGATGACTTAAGTCAGAAAATGACAACATTTGATTTTCAGACTTCATACCCTTCATAAATTTTATGCTAATGCAAAACCTGCTGTTCTGTTAACTTTCTAAGTTTGTAAGAGAAATATTTAAAACGTGTCCCTATTTTTGGTCCTTTGTACCCCCATTATTTATGGCTTTGTCCAGATTTCTGGGTTTAAGAGGTTGAGAGGTATGGTTATTGTAAATTGAGAAAGACCTCATCAGCTTTGTTTAGCATGTTTCTGAATCACACACCCGCCCCTGATGGTGTTGTCAGACTTGACCTTGCTGGTGTTCTCCCGTCAAGTTGGTAAAGGCCCCCACACTACACACACACACATTCACACACACGCACATATGTACATCTACCCATAAACAAACTACTTTCAACTAATCAGTCACGGAAATTCTCACCTATTCATTGTCCTGCACACCACAAAACACGCAGACAGATGCACACACAGTCTCTCTCTCTCTCTGTCTCATTTGCATGCCTAACCACCCCCTTTTGTGACCACCCAGTTGGACATACACATTCATGCAGCTTCATCCATGTCCCTACATATACTCATACATACTTGCCCACACACACTATCATCCCCAACCGCACATCTTCACTAAATTTGCCTGCACCATGATTACTCTGCATAAGAGTGAATGGGTGAAAACTGTTTTTACAGTGGTCACATTTTCCTCCAGCTATAAAAATTTTGAGGCCAAGCAAACTGGAGCTTCTGACATTCCTGGGGGGAAGATCACATGACCAATTAGCATTAGCCATTCCCCTGGACAGCTGCATTGTCATGCAGCTCTGCGTCAAGACCACCCTCCTTGCGGTGGACCCCACCAGGAGAAATCTGCAATAATAGGGCAGTCTAAGAATTGGAAATGCTTACTGAGATGGATAAAACTGAGCCCAAGCTTCTTCATCATTATTAATTTCAGAACTTCTTTGTTCATTCTGCTGAACCACCTCATTTGATGTTCAAAAATGTGTTTATTGAACTGGGTACTAAGAAACAAATACTTTACTGAATCCATAGTAGCCTTATCTAAAAAGCTGCCACCCTTCCCAACCAAAGTCCTCATAAATCTGAAACCACCTTCTCCATTCAGCCAATCTCAACTGTAACAATAAAAAATGCTTAGTAAACTAAAGCCCACTACTCTAGCAGCAGACAGTTTACCACCCAATATCTAAAAAATAGCAGCTGAATATTGTTGCCAGGAGAAATGTATAGTACAATAATACAGATGTTTTTGCAATTGTTTATTGTAAGGAAGGAGACTATTTCAGCTGAGGAGAGTTGTGGGATAGGCTTGGTGTATGATATAATGGAGGAAGTGTGTTGGTATATATCAGACAGACTCCTCCACCTTTTTTTTACAGGGTCAGACAGATCTTAGACAGTCAAAACCCTAGGGGTAGGAATTCTGTATCTGCAATATAGGGGTTCAACCATGTCTCGGCGACGGCTATTATATCAGGTTTGTTGCGAGTTATCCGGGAGTGGAATTCTGGTATTTTGTTCCTGATACTTTGGAGGTGAATGGTTGTAATGTGTAATGATTATTAGGAGTCAGGTGGTAGGAGGGATTGGGCTTGGGCCTGGATTGGGGTGTATGTCTCCACATTGGGATAGCTTAGAGTTTGTGGGTGGGAAAATATTAAATTTTTGTATTTTTGTTTTTAGTGGATACTTTTGAGCTAAGGTTGTGTTGTTCTTGCAGTGATTAAAGGGTATGGGAAGGAATTCTTTGAGTATAGTATTAAGTCTGTAGCATATAGGGTACAGGAAGTGTTAGAGAAGCTGGTAAGTGGGTTTTTTTGGGCATTAGTGGCTGTGGGATAGTAGATGATGTAGGTATTCTGTAGGGAGGTTAGTTGAAGTAGGAGGAAGGATAAGAGACAGAATGAGGAGTAAAATGTTTAGAGGTCTGTGACAATGTGGGAGTGAGGCAGAGGTGGCTTAGGTAGAAATGTAAAAACTGTAGAAGCTAGAGGGAGGCATAAGTAGAAATTAAAGCTTTGGAAGTTAGAGGGAGTGGTAGTTTAGGGTGAGGTAGACAATTTAGTATGTAGGTGGTAAGTGCAAATTAATGATGTGTTGTGGGTTTTAGTGGGAATGTTGTATGTGTGCTTGATTTTTGAAATGTGGTGATGGGTGGAGCTCTGATTAGAATAAATGTAACTGAAGGGGGGGGGGTTGTGTGGGAATGGGGGTAGGGTATGGGAGCAGAATGAACCTGAGCATGGCGAGGGCAAATAGTGCGGGTCTGCACTTATAGGAGGATTATGCCAAAAACCTACAGTGGGGCTACACCTGTAGGAGGATTATGCCAAAAATCATCAGTAAGTAGGGATACTGTATGGAATCCATAAAGTTGAGGATGCGAGGTAAGCAGTCCATTAGAACTAAATTTTAAAATAGTAAATATGTAGAAAGATGTCTTAAAGAAAAATAGGTACTTGCGTATTATCGCAACCACATTTTCGTGGTTGCGAAATTTGTATCCTGAAATCAAAACAAGTGTAGGAAACACTGTAAGGTGTTGTTCAAAGTTGTTATTGCTGAAGAATAAGTTTGGATTACTTTCAGGAAGAGAGAAAATTGAAAAACTCCTCTTCCTATTTTGCACGCTTGATTCGTCATGGCTGCTCTGTTACTGACGAATGGATTATTTTCATACTGTGGAAGGAATCCTTCTGAGAAGGAACACACTGATTCAGGAATTATGGTTTTGGTAAATTATTTATGTTTTCACGATTTGTAAACATACTTCAAAATAAACATTTCAGTGATAAAGTTGCAGTAAGTAATGCGGACAGGCAGTTGTCCGAAATTGCAGTCAGGAGTGCTCCAAACAGTGTTTTTGCTGGTCAAGCTAGGTTTCTTACAACATGCTGCCAGTCTACTGCATACCTAAAAAGCGTCACTAAGTTTCCCCTTTTTTATTGATATCCCTGCATAAAGGAGCCACCATTGTGAAAGAAAACACATTGCATGACCTTTTTGAAACATTTAATGGCCAGATTTCACTATCGGGAAGCAACCAGTATTACCGCGAAAAATGTGGTTGCAATAATACGCAAGTACCTTGTAATATTATAAGACATTACTAAGAGACTAAGATTCAGTACTGAAATGAGGGTAAATGGAGTGAATTTTATTAAATATGTTTAACAGATGGGCTGTAAACTGTTTTAGGAATTGGTGTAAAAGATAGGGGAGGGGGAAGATAGCAGTGGCAGGATCTGGTGGTTACTAATAGCCGTAGAATTTTTCAGAGTTGCCAGTAAGTTTAACGAGTAATAGCCTAAATATCGTTTACAAACATACTTTGATATAATGGACTGTTCAGCTATAGGACCTCAGTCTGCCCGTAGGAGAATGGTTGACTTGCTTTGCTTTGAGTGAGACTGTGAGACACTTGTCAGTAATTGGTAATGCTTGTATGTCCTTCATTGATGCATCTGCAGTCATAACAAATGGGTTGTCCTGTCGTCAGGCAGCCCTTCGGTCGGCCGGATTCCAAAGTCTGGGTCCGGCTTCGGCTGATGTCGCACTTCACCCGACGTCATCTCTGCTGGTCTTCGGGTATAAAGGCATCAGCCGACGCCATTTTCCCCAGTCTTTCTTGCCGCGTGGCGCCCGAAGCAGAAGCTGTTCGCAAGTGCCGGTCGGTCAGATCCAGAGATTACTACTACCGAATACTACTTCGAAGACTTCTAAAAGCTAAGTACCCGTTGGGGACTCTTTCTTGCCTCAGCCGATGTCAGAAAAAGTCAATAACTGTTTAACTTGTGGGAAACAAATACCTCATAAAGATTTCCACTCTTACTGTCTGCCTTGCTTAGGCCCAGACCACGACGTAGCAGCCTGTTCGGCCTGTGCTTCCTTCAACCGACGAACGCTTAGGCGTCAGTTGGAGTTTGCTGAACAGTTTTTCGGCTCAGATTTTGCGTACATTATGCCGTCGGATCCTCAGACTACCCAAATTGTTAAAAAATGCAAAGAAAAAGACCGACACTCGCGGTCCGCGGTTTCGGCCGAAACCACGGTCAAGCAAGCCGCGAGTGTCTCGGTTTCGGCCGAAACTGAGAAAACTGGTCAATCTTCAGCCGAATCCATGAGTACTACTGAGGCTCCTGCTACCTTACCTGAATCGGCCTCAGAAATTTTGCCTACAACTGTGGTTCCTAGTGATTTATCAGACACCATCCCTTTGGATGTCTCTACCCCAGCACGTGGTGCTGCTAGGCCTCCTGCAGCCATGTCTATTAAGGCCTTTGCCAGGGCTAAAGCAGCCAAATCTGCTAAACCAGTGCCTGTTAAGCCCCCCTCACACAGGCCCACTTCTAGTTCACAAATGCTTACTCTGGCAGAAGATTTAATATCCTTAATTAGGGGATCCCAGTCTCACCCAGACAGGGCCTCTCAGCCCCCAGAAAAGAGACCTAGAGCAGAGCCCCGAGCCAGTGTCCTCTGATGATTCTGCGGATGACTCAGACATTACAGACCAGCCAGAGGCTCCTTTTTCTACTTATGAAGATTCCGATGCTGAAGAATCCATTCCAGCTGCCTCTCCACCAGAGGAATTTTCCTTTGGGGAAACCTTACATGCCATGAGAGAACAATTCCAATGGCAGGGACAAGATTTCTCAGATTCAAGAAAAAGGCTTAGGACTTTTCTGCACTTACCACAACATAGGCCCTTAGCTATACCTCCTGTACTGCCTGTTGTGGATGATGCATTTAATGATGTCTGCACTGCTCCTGATTCTTTACCTCCAGCCCCTGCCAAACCAGATAGATTGTACAGGGTGCCAGACACTCATCACCACCTATACAAGGCCCCACTTGCAGACCCCGAAACTATATCCCAGGGGCCTAAGGCAGTAGCCTCGACCACAGCAAAAAACCCTATTCCTTCTGAAAGGGAATCCAGGTCCTTAGAGAGATGGGGGGAAAAAAGTCTACACATCTGCTACTCTCTCAGCTAGAGCTTTAAACTGTCAGTTTCATATGATCCAATACCAAGAGTTTATGCTTGATCAGTTAACTAAAAAACTGTCCTCTGATGAATCTTCAGATAAGAAATATGTATTAGAAATGGTGAATAACATCCAACAGGTTAGTAACCATTCCTTAAAATGTGGCTATGATGCACTGGAGGCTTCATTTAGATCAGCCATGACTGGCACAGTGATAAGAAGGCATGCATGGTTGAAAGAACAGGTCTTACCGGATCATGTTAAAGCAAAGCTATTAGATGCTCCTATGGATAAGGCCAGTCTATTTGGTACACCTGCCCAGCAGGTAATGAAGAAAATGGAAGAAAAGGCAAAATCTGTACAAACAGTTAAAGATTTCTTACAGGTTCAGCCCCCAAGGTTTAGCAGGAGCTGGCCTGCCAAAAATTGGTCCTTTCCTGACTCCACAAGATCCCAAAGGGGCAGTAATAGACGCTCTAGAGGCAGAAATCAATCCAGAGGAGGTGCCTACAGAGGATGACAGTGGCAAGGCAATAACCGAGGCACAGACACAACCACTGCCACTGCAACAGGACAATCACAGTGACTTGGCTCTGACTCCGCCTACCAGGGAGCAAATAGCAGCACCATTAGGCGGAAAGTTAGCCTTATTTTCGAAAAATTGGCACTATATCACAAAAGACAAGTGGATTTTGCAAACCATAGACCAAGGCTACCGGTTCCACTTCCACACCTTACCAGTAAAAAGAGGAATGCCAAACCTGCCTCCAAATCAAAAAATAGAAGCTCTGCAGCAGATAGCGGAATTAACAAAGATGAGAGCTGTGGAAAGAGTACCAATAACAGAACAGGGCAAAGGATTCTACTCCAGACTCTTCCTAGTGCCAAGAAAAGAGAAAAGTTGGAGACCTATTCTCGACCAGTCCATCTTAAACACATACATCATTGTCCCAAAATTCAAAATGCTGACCCTACAGCAACTTCTTCCCATGCTGGGCAAGGAGTGTTGGCTGGTAACTCTAGATCTCAAGGAGGCATACCTGCACGTCCCCATTCGACCAAATTGCAGAAGATACCTCAGATTTCTTGCAGGATCAGAGCATTATCAATTCTCAGCATTGCCCTTTGGCTTATCTACTGCCCAGAGTATTCACAAAATGCCTGGCATCAGTAATCGCTCACTGCAGAGTACAGGGAATCCAAATTTATCCATACCTGGACGACTGCCTGTTACAAGCGGACAACAAAAGCAAGCTGACAACAGATTTACAAAGGGTCATTTACTTGCTACAAGCACTGGGATACACAGTCAATTTACAAAAGTCAAGGCTGATACCATCCCAAACAAGAACATTCTTGGGCGGAATTGGACACAGTAAAACAAATGGCATTCCTAACTGCAGAAAAACAAAAAGAGCTCCCTCTTTACTTCTTGGCATTAACAAAGCAGAACAAACTAACAGCAAGAAAAGTTCTGCAGGCCTTGGGCTTCATGGCATCATGCATAATCTTGGTCCCACATGCCAGACTGCATATGAGAAAGCTACAGTGGTACCTAAAGAATTTATGGTCTCAGCACAGGCACAGCTTAGAAACAGAAATACCACTAATCCCATGCCTAAAACAGGAGTTCCTATGGTGGGCTCAAGCATGCCAGTCAAACCCAGGCTTTACCCTTCCACAACTTTCGAGCAAGCCAAACCATCACAACGGACGCCTCAGACCTAGGATGGGGGGCGCACATGCTGGACAAATGCATACAAGGATTGTGGACTCAGGACCAGCTGCACCTGCACATAAACCAAAAAGAAATGCTGGCAGTAAAACTGGCAATCCAAAAATTCAGACCATTCCTCAAAGAAGGCCATTTGAGGATAAGGACAGACAACACCACAGTCATGTGGTACATCAACAAACAGGGAGGCACTCATTCATACCCCTATGCAGAATGACTTTGGACCTTTGGAATCTGGCTCTCAGCTACAACATCCAGTTACAGGCAATATTTGTGCCGGAAAAGAGAACACCCTAGCAGACATGTTAAGCAGAACCACCTCGGATGCTCACGAATGGATGCTACACCCGGACATCTTCAAGGCCATCACAAAGAAATGGGGAATGCCACAAATAGATCTATTCGCTTCCCCACTCAATCACCAGCTCAAAAGATTCTGCACAAGGACATTCCACCCACTTGCATGGAAGGTGGACTCTCTATCCTTCAGCTGGAAAGGCCTGACAGCATATGCATTTCCACCTCTTCCCTTGATGCACAAGGTACTACTGAAAATCAAAGAGGAACGTCCAAGGATAATCCTGATAGCTCCGAACTGGCCAAGACAACACTGGTACCCATTGCTGAGGAGCATGTCTCGGGAGAAAATGTGGTCAATACCCCTGATGCCTTTGATGTTAACTCAGAACAACTACAACATCATGCATCCAAACCTAAAAACCTTGCAACTGACTGCCTGGAACATCACATAGCAGCAACTAACCCAGGCCTTTCCCAAAGGGTTAAAGACATTATCCTTGAAGCCCGCAGACATTCAACAAGAAGGAACTATGCAGGAAAATGGAAAAGGTTTGTCATTTGGAGTACTGAAAGAGGAAAAGATGTGTCGAACATAGATATTGCTAACATTCTGGAGTACTTGGCAGAGCTTCTACATACAGGCCTGTCCTATTCCTCCATCAAGATACATGCATCAGCTATTTCAGCAGAATACAGCTTTGATCCACCTGTCTTTTCACATCCTCTACTCAGGCAGTTCCTCAGAGGGATCAAGAATGTAAAACCACCTAGGAAACCACCTTTACCAGCATGGGACTTGAACTTTGTGCTAGAAAAGTTGACACTCCCTCCGTTTGAACCAGCAGCAACAGCAGATCTACAACACCTGTCATGGAAAACTGCTTTCCTACTGGCAATTACCTCAGCAAGGAGGGTTTCGGAACTACAGGCCTTAATGGCAGTGCAACCCTTCCTAATCTTCCATCAAGATAGGGTGTCCATGAGAACTAATCCTACATTTATGCCTAAGGTGGTATCCAGAGTGTCTTTAAACCAGGCAATCCACCTACCTACCTTCTTTCCCAATCCACAAAACAGAGGGGAAAGAATGCTGCATACCTTGGATGTACATAGACAGTTACGCTACTACCTGGACAGAACCAAAAGTAACAGAAAACTGACCAGCTTTTTGTAGCCTATGCAACAGGAAGGGAAGGAAAAGCAATTTCCAAACAGACAATCTCCAAATGGATAGGAAATTGCATAAGATTCTGTTACTCCTACCATGGAAAACCAATTCCACAGAACATAAGACCTCATTCTACAAGGGCTACAGCCACTACCACAGCTTTCTTACGAGGAGTGGCAACCAAGGACATTATTGAGGCGGCTACTTGGACCTCCGTGCATACATTTGCCAAGCATTATAATTTACCTCTATACTCTAAATCCCGAGCAGGGTTTGCCACTGCTGTACTGCAAGGGATCCTAACTACACCATAATTTTTCTTCCTCCTCCCCTAGTTTGGCTATGGTATTCTACCCATTTGTTATGACTGCAGATGCATCCATGAAGGACATAGTACAGTTTTGTACCTACCATAAATGTAGATGTCCGAACTGGATAGCATCTGCAGTCGGGATTACCCTCCCTCCTTCCCCTCTGTGGTACTCCTAGGGTATTTACCCTCCTAATAGCTAGCTGGGGGGGGGAGTCTCTTATGGTGTATTTGTTTGTATATATGTACATACATGCTTATTTTTGTGTTTGCCTTCTACTTTTTTTGGAAACATTGGCATTTATCCAAAATTTAGCCTTCCAAGAGGGCAACTGGCATCTGGGGCAAGAAACACTGAGGAAAATGGCGTCGGCTGATGCCTTTATACCCGAAGACCAGCAGAGATGACGTCAGGTGAAGTGCGACATCAGCTGAAGCCGGACCCAGACTTTGGAATCCGGCCGACCGAAGGGCTGCCTGACGACAGGACAACCCATTTGTTATGACTGCAGATGCTATCCAGTTCGGACATCTACATTTATGGTAGGTACAAAACTGTACTTTTTAGTGGTTTGGCATTTGAGACAGGGTGGATTATTGTAGGTACTTTCACTGAAAGAGGAATGAGGTGGGGTTAGAATAAGCTAGCTAAATGAGCTAAAAGTATACTTTGTAAGAACAAGGGAGAAAAACAGAAGTTACTTAGTTTGCAAGAATAAGGGAGATGGAGGTGATATGCTAGCTACAAGAGTTGTTAGGGGTAAAACAATGAAAAAAGTCAGTAAGAAAGTTGAAAGTAAGTGCAGTAATGGTTACACTAGAAGAGGTTGGCATACCGGTGATTCATCGGCGCTGGACCCATAGGGTGAGGGAGTTCCCCCCACACACTTTTACAGCTGCAAGACCTGTAAGGACTCATGTGCGTCGCACGCTATTTAAACACAAGTGTGCAAAAACAACTACCTGATCACATCAAGCCTGCTGGCAGATCATCCACGGTAAGGAGAGGTATTTGTGTTTACCCCAAGGCTGTCCATTTATTTATTCAGTAGGTGATGTGCTCCATTTATTTATGTAAGTAGCTGGAACTCCATTTTGTTTATGTAAGTACCTGGTGCTCCATTGATATAAATAGCTGGTGCTCCGTTGATATAAATAGCTGATGCTCCGCTTATATAAGTAGCTGGTGCTCCGCTTATATTTATGTAAGTAGCTCCATTGATATAAATAGCTGATGCTCCGCTTATATAAGTAGCTGGTGCTCCGCTTATATTTATGTAAGTAGCAGGTGCTCTGTTTTGTTTATATAAGTAGCTGGTGCTCCATTTATGTAAGTAGCTCATGGTCCGTTTTATATTTATGTAAGTAGCGTAGCTTGTGTTCCATTTGTATCAGTAGTTGGTGCTCTGTTTTATTTATATAAATAGCTGGTGCTCCATTTATATTTTATATAAGTAGCCGGTGCTCTGTTTTGTTTATAAGTAGCTGGTGCTCCGTTTATGTAAGTAGCGCAGCTGGTGCTCTGTTTATATAAGTAGCTGGTGCTCTTTTTTGTTTATACAAGTAGCTGGTGCTCCGTTTATATACGTTTTGTGTGTGTCTGTCTGTGTGTGTGTGTGTGTGTGTGTGTGTGTGTGTGTGTGTGTGTGTGTGTGTGTGTGTGTGTGTGTGTGTGTGTGTGTGTGTGTGTGTGTGTGTGTGTGTGTGTGTGTGTGTGTGTGTGTGTGTGTGCCTGTGTGTCTGTGTGTGTCTAAAATCCCCCAGTTGCATTTAACTGGTGGCTAGAAATTCTGGTGCTCCATTTTGTTTATATAAGTTGCTTGTGTGCCTGCGTGTGTGTGTTCCTGAGGCTCAAACCCTGTACCTTAGGTACAGAAACCTGCATTCTCTACCCACACCACCATTTGTGATTCAGGGAGTTTAATCCATAGGTCTTAACTGTTTTAGATTTTCACAAAATATTTGGCTCATACTTTTGGTCTGTTCCTCTTAAAATGTGTGGTTTTCTGGCAAGTCAGTGAGAATGGAGTTCACTAAATAATGATAGCCCTTTAAATATCTTTTTTGGAAATGCATGGTAACACAAAACACTATTTTAACAACGTTCTAAGATTATACAAGCAGTATTTAAAATTTGCCCCCCCCCCCAAATACATTTTGGCTTTTTCCAGATTTCTTCTGCTGTGAAACTGAATGATTCACTTATGTCAAGTGGGTATTGCAGTGGTAGTGTTTTAGCCTCCCAGCAAGAGGTTCTCTGGTTTGATTCTTGCCTGGGGTGCCTTCTGTATGTTCTCTCTGTGCTTGTGTGGGTTTCTTCTGGGTGCTCCAGTTTCCTCCCATGTTACAAACGTCTGGAGCATTTCTCCCTGGGCATCTACTGAAAATTGGCTTTGTTCCAAGTTGGACTTTCCCATTAAATAAATAAATAAAATTTACAAGGAGCTGAGAGCTTCAGGGGAAGAGAAGTTTAGTACTGCTTATTCCAAGTCTGTTTGCATTGTTAGTAGCACAACAGGTAGTAGTCTTACTTTTGATGCAAAAGGCTGTGGGTTCTACTCCCACAGTATGCAGATGGCTCACTGATACTGTACTGTGTTGTACTTTAAAGAGTTGGTGCTGCAGTCCTGTGAATGTCCTCCTTTGGAGGAGTTACCTAGTAACTATGAACCTGTTATCAGTTTGCCATCCATTCCCTAAATTATTCTTCAAGGGCAACAGAAACTTTATTTGTAGATGAAACAATGAAATATAAAGTTGTTTCCTAGCAGCAATCTCTTCAATAGTTACAAATCCCTTTAATGTGGAATTATTTAGATGACTTCTACAGAGATTTTGCATATTTACTGATATTGGTGGATTGTAATGACAGAAGTTTGAGTGGCCTTTTTATGGTTGAAATTTTCCGAAATGGGTAGTTTTGTTATTATTGGTTCATACATTTTTTTTTCATTGCTTACTAGAAGACTGTTCAAAACTACAAATTTAAAATGCATTCTAACAACTGGTGCTGTGTTATACAAGGAATATAATTTAATACAATCAGGAAGGTGAATCAAAGAATGCATACATGTATGCATGGCCTTAAATGTGTTTGAAAACAGCCCAGAGGAAAGTGTGAAAGGCTCAAAATCGTGGGCATATTTTAAGCTTTAGTCTTGTTACCAAAGCAGTGGATGAAGGTAAAACAGTTCCCACCACATTACCTTAACCTAGCCAAGCCTTTTAACACTATCCCCTACTCAGGTGTAGTACAAAAGATGAATAATGTAGGCTCAAACACTTGCATCACTAGCTGGAGTGCCAACTTGCTCACAGGTTGCGGGAGATCAAAATAGGGGGGTCACTAATGGAGTCCCCCAGGTTTCGGTGCTGAGGCTTTTTCTATTTGGCGTATACATCTCAAAAGTAAAAGGAAATCCCAAAGGGCTTTGGCCGGCTAAGTTTGAGTTGACTGCAAGCTAGGAGCAGTTGTTGAATCGCTAAATGACTCAACCATCATGCAGGAAGGTTTGTCCCAAGTAACTGGTGTCAAAATCATGAAAATGCCCTCTGAGAACTGACCCAATTGTTTGGTATTTGGGAACTTGTGTGTACAGTGACCTAAATTTTGACCAGCATGTGCCCAGAGTCATAAGAAAGCCTTTCTATATTGCACAGCTTATAAACAAATTGATTGTGACTAGATTTAGAGATGTTGTTGTCCCCCTTTACAAAGCTCTCATTAGGTCAGTCATTTTGTATAATGCCCACTTTGGCATGTATCTGTCCAGCCCCATGCAACAATTGGAATATCTTAGGAGATATCTTACTAAAAGGATACAAGTCCTAAACAATAGGTCTTGTATGGACCACCTCAAAGATTTATTACTATACTCAGTATTCTACAGTGCTTAGAGGTGACGTGTGGCATGCAAGACATCCTCTGACTTAATACAGATGGACCTACTGAACATCAGCAAGTCAGATGGCATCAGAAATACTCAGTCCAGGTATCTAAACTGAATGTTGTGGAGAGATGGATATATATCACAGAAGCTACCACTGTTCCAAAACAGACTATCCATACAAATAAAACAAAGCTCATCCATCCATATTCAAATGCAACTTGGATCTAAGGATGGGTAATAGAAAGTGTACTCCAGGATTGCCCCTCATGCCACTAATGAATAGAGGCAGTTCCTAAATGCTGCATTCCTTACAAGAGTCCACTGAAATTATCTATGGTATGCTCACAATTATTCTCACTAGATCTAATGTACAATTATCAGCTATGGGATAGGTAAGACCAATCAGAAAATATTAATTCAAGCAACAAAAGGGAATTGGCTAAGCTTAAAATGTTCTCCAAGTGAACCTATGTTATGGTAGTAAATGGTGATTAAAAAATTGCCCTTTTTAGATCACTGAGTGCCCTTTTCACCCCTCCCCCCAGTCTTCAACATCTTCCAGTACCTATGTGATTCAGAGAAAAAAATCAAGAGGTAGGTAGTTACAGTACAAAAACTACTGTTAAGATAATGGGCAATGCTAACAGCAGTACAATCGTTATCCCTAGTATGGTGAGATGCGTGTTATTATCAAGTGATTCCAAAATAAATGTCATTTAGGTACAAAAATCTCAGAAAAACAGTGAAACATGGACCAAATTAAGGTCAAAGCAGACAAAAACAAGTAAAGACATTGAATTGAGTTCCAGTGGTTAACTTACACTATTTACTGTCAAACAGCCATTTCAAGAAATGTAAAAAGAAACTTCTAAATTCAGCTAACAATAGTATTACTTAGTTAAGCATATAATAACAGAAAGCCCCCATGTGAATCCACACTGTTTTACTGATTAAAATGAACAGTGATGCAAATATACATGCATTTCCAAAATCATTTCTATTCATTTAACAAAATATTTGTACTAAAGATATCTATTAAGTTGTAAAACATGGAATACAACAGGACAAAGAGGTGGAAAAAGACAAGTACTCCTAAAAGCAATAATTTATGCCTAAATTTGCAACTGAATGAAGTATAAATCAGTATATTCCTCTGCCTACTTTCCTTTCAGCCTCTTCCAACCATGGAATGTACTTGCTACACTGCGCAGATGTACATCACAAGTCAAGATGTTGTGCAGATGAGTACAAGTCTTTACAAAAAATGCGCCTGTCTTATTGACATTTATTTAGTAAGGTAATCCAACTGTATCAATGCAGTGACCCCTTTTCAGCAGAAGCCTGTGGAGAAAATCTAATTACAAACCAATATAGTACATACTAGAGAGAAGAAAACTAATTGCGTATCATAGCAGTAGAGTCAAAAAACCTGCATTGAGAGGTTGCAAACAGTAACTTACAGTGAAAGGGGAGTCTAAAGATAATTGCAGAATAGTTTGTCACATACATTGTTGTAAATCTCTTGAATTTAACATTTGATAGGTGAGACCGCAAACATCTGGGTGTTGTGATTTCAGTTTACTTGAGAGAAAAGATTGTGGTGTTCAGAAAGATGGTTGCTATAAATTTTGTTGTACAGTATGGAAGAGTGGAGAGGTTGTGGGTCTGTAAGATCTTTGATTACAGGTTTGTTATGTTGAGGTAGTACAAGTTTGTTAGCTTGAGGTGGTACTTGGTGGTTTAGTGTAATGCTGTATAGACTTGGCAGGCAGGTTGTTCATACAAGGTGGTGTCTCAATCTGACAGGGATTGAGTGGATTTGAAGAGACCAATGCTAATTTGGATGAAAAGAATAAGAGGGAAAGACAGGCAAACTGTGGCACAAAGGCTGTAGATGAGGCAAATTGTGTTTCAGAACCAAGTGTACTAAGGTTAAGGAGGTCAAAGGTTAGTTGAGAGGGAGAAAAATATAGATTGAAGCTTATCAGAAATGGAAAATATGAGGCAAAGAGAGCACAGGTGTAAATGGTTGTAGTTGAAAGAAAGCTTGCTTTCCTACAATAGGAGAGGGACAGAGGAGCAAGGACAGAAAATGTGATAGTGCAAGAGAGTTAGCAAGTGCACGAGTTTCAAGCAGACTAGGATGAGGAGTACAAAAGTTTTATTTGGGTGAAACAGAGTTATCCTGCTGTCAGACAGAAACAGGCAGGAGTCCAGGAGATACTGTTTGTTAGTGTTAGTGTAAGCTGCATTTGCAAGTTATTGTACAGTGTAAAATCTTGTGATGAGTGCAAGGAGTCGCCAACCCTGTTTTTAGAGAATGTTGCATGAAAGAGCAGTTTGTGGGGCAAAGAGATCTTTCTGGGGAGCTTCTCTGGAGTACATTGCTCACAGCTAGACATTAATCAGGTTTATAAATGCTTGTGTTGATCAGTTTGTGAGAAAGTTGAGGAGTAGGGTGGTACTACCTAGGAGAGTTGTTTAAAAGCAGGGCAGTGCTGTACCTCATAAAATATATTAGTGGCAAATTTGACAACTTTGGTACAACACTGTTCCAGAAAGTTAATTAGGGAGGCCTGTAGGTAAGTATTGTTGGAGCATCATAGTGGACTATTGAGAAACAAGAAGGTTGAAGTGATAAATTTTCATGAGGAGTTTGTTAAATAAGGAGTGATTCTGCAGAGGGTGCCTAATTGTGATGAGTTTTTCTTGCTGTTTATGGCGGTCAAATTTTAGATAGTCATCTTTTATGACATCCAACAGTGCAGTTTTGTGCGAGATGCCTGTTCTGCTTTGGTGGTGTATGATAAAGTTATAGTAAAATGTATTTATTTATTGATTTAGTTTTGTTAAAAAGTAGTTTGTGGGTGAATAGGATTAGTTTAGTCTTCTTAGGAGTTAGAAACATTTGGATCTTGGATAGTTGCGCTTCAGTTGATGCGAGGGATTCTTGGGTTATGTGTTGTAGGTTGTATAGCTTTTCTGCAGAGTAGATGAAACTGGAATAATCTGCACATTGCAACTAATGAATACATTAAAGAACAGAGGTCCAAGAACAGATCCTTGGAGTACTCTTGCTGACATGGTAGGAAGGAGGAAGTGTCATCTGCCATTTTACTTTTTTCTTTTTGCACCAAAGCTTTTCTTTGGAGTTGTACTTGATTGGAGATGGTGGTTGGTCTTGATTTTTTTCAACAAAACATTTACTTTGGTGTCAGAATGGACTTGCATAGGGCAGGAGAAGTTTGGTGCACCCAATGTTCAACATCTTCATTTCACTGCCTGGATGATAGGATTTTAATATCTTTTAAACACCCTTTTTTCTGAGGATGTGCAGCATATATAAAAGGAACAAAGAAACATGCTACTCAACAGTCGTATATGGATAAGTAGAAACCATTTTTTTGTTGGTGCCAGTCCAAAAACAGTATTCTTTTAAGGTTCAGAGTGCTGTGATTCTTCATTGTTTTGTGTGAATTATTATCCTGTGGCCTTTTATTCATTTGTCAAGCTTCAACTCTGTACCGTTTCTGCTTGCCTGTTCCTGTACTCCCCCAATTTCTACTATACCTTTTGTGAGACTTTTTTTTTTTTTTTTAAAAGGAGTGTTACATATCCACCCATCTAGTAAGCATGTGGATTATGGGATCTTAATTTTGTTTAAAAAATGTTTCCTTTCAAACCTGCTCAATAAGTTGCTTTTAAAGCTCTAATCATGGAAAACAGTGTTGCTTATTTTTCTGATCTCTACAAGAAGAGTATCTGAGTTACAAGCTCTTACTCTATTTCACAAAAATATGGTGGATTTCAAAGCAATCATTCTTTTGTGCCCAAGAGCATTTTACAGTTTACACTAAACGAAGTATTCATCTGTTTTCTTTCTAAAACCTAAAATGATAAAGAATTCTTCATACTCTGGATGTCCATAGACAACTTGGATACTCTTATTGACAGAACAAAATCCTTCAAGACTTTTGATCAGTTGTTTGCTTGTTATGAAGGTAAGAAGAAAGGATAACCAGTGTCTAAACAGACAGTTTCTAAATGGCTGTCCCATGCTATTACATTCTCTCCACAAGTCACTTACAGGCAAGGTCAGGGCTCATTCTTCTAGAGCCCTAGCTACTTCTGTGGATTTTTGGAAAGAGGTGGACTCTAGAAACTTACTTGAGGTAGCAGCTTAGTCTTCAGTTTACCAAATAGTATAAACTAGATTCCTTCTATGTCTAGAGCAAGTTTGCTAGGACTGTACTCCAAGGGATCCTAGACTCTAATCTAGCTTACTCTTCCTTACTCAGTGGGCCATAATATTCACCCCATATTGTTCAAGGCTAATGCAGCAGTGACTTCCAAGATGGCTACACACTGATCAACAGATCAACTTCAACTTGCCTAATGTGAAAACAGAAACTAAGATACAGCAGTCAGTTATAATGACACCTTGAGTAAAATTCAGTTACTAGCTAGTAAGTACAGTGCCTGTATGCTAACAAAAAAATAAACTAAGAGCCTGAAAGAAAATCAACTAGAAAAGGTGAAGAGAAAACACTGACTGGGAAGAATCCTGCAGCTTTTCATCAGAAAGCAGTTCAAGCTTCAGCTTTGGTGCAAGACTTGGCTTCCAGTAATATAGAGGAAAATAAGTGAAATGTGCTTGGAGCTGATGAAAATAATTGAAACACTGAGGAGTATATCAACTCTGCTAACAGGCTGGAAAAAAATGGAAGAAGTTTTAAACAGATATTCAGATGAGCTGTGCAAAAATCAGAGGGTGAAATGAAGAAAAGGCTGGCTGAGTAGGAGTTTGCTCAAGAACAGATGTTTCAGAAAAATGGTAGAATTAGAGAACAGAGCTTGTAGGGAAAGTCTGAAGTTTTCTGATGTGCCAGAGAAACCAGAAGGAACAGACTACATTAATTTTATGAAGGCAGTAATTAGCTACTGTAGTAGTATTCCATGACAGGAACTGTTGATAGAAAGAGAAAGCTGGGTGTATGCTCCAAATCTGACCATGAGGAAGCAGCCAAGACCTTTTATTGTTAATGCAAAACTACTAGCAGAAAGACTTGATTCTGACAAAACTATGGCAAAAGGATAAAGTATTAAAAGTTGGAGATAGTAGCATGTTTGTGGAAAATGATTATTCATTGTACTCCAAACAAGTCTTCCCATTTGAATGATTAGAAAAAAATACATGTAGTGGATGAGTGTGCCAAACATTAATGGGTGCATGCATCACAAAAGCTGGAAGTAGACATTTTAAAAAAAGTTGCCATTTATAATAGGTGGGAATAGTGACTTTCAACCATAATGTTGACACTTTCCACATTATCTTGGAATGTGAATGGTTTCACAGGTATAGAAAAAAAGGAAAGAATAAATATATTAAGAAATGCAGAGTACAAATAGCTAAGCTACAGGAGACACATTTGGAAAGAACTGGATGTGTGAATTTGATAAAGGATTTTAGGAAGGGTACCCTGCAGAATATCAGGGACAAGAGGAATACTTATATTAATTGCTATAGGAGCTCCAAGATGATGGCAGATTTATGGTAGTAAGGGGCTACTAGCAAGGGATGAGGGTTACACTGGCATGTGTTTATAGTCCACCAAAAACTGCTGTTATGGAGATTAAAAACATTTGGGAGAAAATAATCCTCTTTCAACAGGGATCATTACTTATACGTGGGACTGGAAATTGATTTGCAACAATGTGGATGTATGTAGGGAGTCCAGAAGGGAAAATGTAACAAAAGCTGGCAGATTTTTGAAGATGGTTATGAAATTATTTGGTCTGAAAGACATGAATTCAGTAGTAGGAACACACACTGTTTACATATTATTCACCAAGGTACAATAACTGGGCTGGACTAGAAAGATTTAGAAATTTATATTTCACAGAAACGTGCATTTAATTAAGAACTTTGACACACGTCCAGTAACATTTTTCAGATTGTGGGTCAATCATTAATTACACAGTATTTTTATGTAGTAATTAAAGATTAGACACTGACGCTTCCTCAACTGCATTTTAAAAAGAGAGAAATTTAAAGAATGCGTAGTGGAAATTATTCAGGAGTTATTATGGCAGCTGAAGTACTGTAGAGGTTATAGCTAGTGAGTAGGATAAAATGAAAGCGGAGTTTAAAAATAGGGTAGAAATAAAAGAAAGAGATATGGTTAAGAAGCAATAACCTTTGTCATCCTCTCTGAATAATTCTTAAAAATATTACAAAATAAGGGGAGTCGTACAGAAAGAATAGTTGTATAAAATCTTACCAAAACAATAGATGTCCTTCTCGCCTCTGTTGCAGTATTCTTTGCTTGAAGGAATTTTCTGCTGTAGGTGACCCAACATCAGCCAGTATACAAAAGTCTTTCACTACTGTAGGATGAGTGGTATGTCGCATGTAGGCTGTTTTCGTACATCGGCCATAAGTGACGTACACATGCACCAACCTCAGAATTGAATGCCCCAGAAGGAAAGCCAGCCTAAGGAGAGTAGGTTATGACCATCCAAGGTAAAGAAGCAAACAGCCAGGGGGAAGGAGGGGAATACTGTAACAGAGTGGAGAAGGACCTCTATTGTTAGGGTAAGATTTTGCCCAACTATTCTATGTCCCTCTATTCATCTGTTGCAGTATCCTTTACATAAGGAAGATTACAAAAGCTCATGAGGAGAGGGTAGAGGAAGAAGCAGTCAAGATCTCCAGAAAGCCATGGAGTGTGGCTTTGACAAAACCTGCCATAGACTTAGAAATGCCATCCAATTTGTAATGTTTAGTGAAGGTATGCACATAAGTCCATGTAGCTACATCAGGAATAGAACTAGTATCTTGTCCCTTGAAAAAAAGCACCAGATGAAGCTACAGCCCTAGTGGAATGGGTCTTTACAGAAGAAGCAAATGTCTTACTATGCTTCACATAAAATGAAATAGCCTTAGAAATCCAAGTAGAAATGGTCTGCTTGTAAACAGGCAATCACAGAGCCCTAGAATGATAGAAAACAAAAAGATGGCCTGATTTCCTGATAGATATAGTCTTGTCTAAATAAAATGTAAGCTATGCACATCCAGGGTGTGCAGTGCCTTCTCACTAGAATTCTGGGGAGAAGGAAAGAAGGTAGGTAAATGAATGGACTGGTTGAGTGACCATTCATTGACTACCTGGGCATAAAGGAAGGGTTGGTACACAAGGGCTCACATCTTTATGAAAAAACAAAAAGCGGGAGAGGCCATTAGGGCCTGGAGCTCAGACATGCGTCTGGCTGAAGTTAAATCTAGTAGAAGTACAGTTTTTTTCCAGGAACAGCATTGCAGGGAAGCTGATGTAGCTGGCTTGAAAGGGGGGGAGAGTCAGCTTTAAGAGTACAAAATTAAGCTCCCAGGGAGGAGGGATGGGTTTCCTGAGAGGTATAATGTGAAGGATGCCTTTAAGAAATTGTTTGGCCTCAATTCCCCTAGCTAGAGGGGGAGATTGAGGCAGAGACAGCTGACATACGGGCCTTCACTGAAGTAGGCCAAGCCAGCATTGAGCGATTCACACAAATAAGATGGAACCAAGGGGACTTCACTTGGATAGGTAAGATTTTCTGATATTGGGTTTCCTGGTCTCCTGCAGAAGAACCCTCGGCACATCCTCAGAGAACAGGTGTCTGAAAGGAATTAAAACCCTATCACCCACAGAGTCAACTGAAGGGTAGAAAAGTGGGGATGGATGAGAGTTCCTTTGTCTTGTGTGAGAAGGTCCACCTTGTGAGGTAACTTGTGGTGATTACCCTTGACTAAATGCAGGAGAAGAGGGAACCAATGCTGACTTGGCCAAAAGGGAGTCACCAGCAAGATTTTAAGATTGTCATAAGATAAGAAAAGGGTGTCCTCCTTCCAAACCAGAGGGTCTGGAACTCTGGCACAAAATTGTAGAAGTCTGCTCCTGGGGGAGGCAAGGAGATCTACTTGAGATATACCCCACTAGTGGACAATATCCAGAAACCCATCCCTTTGAAGCAGCCATTCATGGAATTGTATTAAGGACCTGCTCAAGGTGTCTGCCACACAGTTTTGGCTGGATGGAATGTACTCTACCTGAAGAATCACCTGATATTGGACTGCAAGCTCCCAAGCTTGGAGTGTCTACCTGCATAGTAGGTAGAATTTAGGTCCTCCTGCTTGGTCACGTAACAGAGGACTGTCATATTGTCTGTGAACTGTTTTAAAGGTCCTGGGAGGAAGTGAGGATGAAGGGTCTGAATGGCTAGTAGCAGCACCCTTATCTCAGTTACACTGATGTTGAGAGGGGGACCATACCCACTGTGCTTTTTAATTTCTGAAAGCTGCCCCCCAGCCCACATTTGAGGTGTCTGTGAACAGCTCTTGGGCTGGTGCAGAGGATGCAAGGGGAGTCTCGAGTTGTGTCACTTGTTGGATCCACTACTGTAGTTCCATCTTTAGACGGGGAATAAGAGGAATTAGAAATTCCAGAGGATACGAATGCTGCATCCAAACTGACTTTAGGAACCACTGGAGTATTCTCATGTGAAGTTTGGCCAGAGGTAGCATGGGAATGGAGGATGCCATGAAGCCCAGAGCCCTGAGGAACTCTGTGGCTGAAATGCAGTGAAGAGGCAGAAGGTTTTGGAAGTAGGAGGTGAGGTGTTCTGCACCTTCAAGGAGGAAGAGAGACCCTCATAAGGTCTGTCTATATCCTGCACCCCTGAAAGATGTGAGCCCGACAGGGAAGGAGAATGGATTTTTTGTGGTTTATGGTGAATCCCAGACTTTGTAGAAGAGAAATGGCAAAGGGGATGTTTTGCTCCAAGATCTCTTGGGAGGTTGCCAGAAAAAGGAGATTGTACAGGGCAGGTGAAACATGGATGCCCTGAACCCTGCAGTAGGCAATCACAGGAGCTAGATATTTTATAAATGCCCTTGGTGCAGTAGAAAGTCCAAAGGGCAAGGCACAGAACTGAAAATGCCAGGACGCCACAGAGAAACCTAAAAGCTTCCTGCAGTTGGGGTGGATGAGAATGTGTAGTTATGCATCTTTGATATCCAGGAAAGCCAAGTAGGCTTGTGGCAGAATAAGTGGGAACAAGGTCTGAAGAGTTAACATACAGAAGGTGGGTACCTTCAGAAAGGTATTGAGATAAGACAGAACCAGAATGGGTCTCCAAGGACCATCCTTTTCTGGGCACTAGGAACATTCTGAAGTAAAAAAAAAAAAAACCTCTTCCTTTCATTAAACACCTTTATTTAATTATCACTTGTGACATAGGCATGTATTACATTTAACCTCCTGAATTGTCCTTTGTCTCCGCAGGTCTAGCAGTACCTCTGGAAAGGAGGGTAGTTGTTCCCTTGGTGGTTGAGGGATGCCCCTGAAGGAAAATAGGGAATCCCATATCAGAAAGTATCCTTTTTTAATGACTGAGAGAACCAGGAGTCTTGTGTTACGCTTTCCCAGACTGGCAGAGAGAGAGAGAGGCACTGGGAAAAAGGAATGTGAGGTATTTTGGTCAGTCATAAGGAACCGGGTAAGTCAGGAAAGGACTGCTTGTGAGCCAGAGTTGCAGGGAAAGCCCTATGCTGCTGAGGCCTCCTACCACCTTTATTTGTTTTAGATGTTGGAGGGCGAGAGTGTCTACATACAAAGCCAGTTTTTGCTGGCTAATTTCATTGAAATGTGGGTACAGGGGAAACAAAAGATGTGGTTCAGTTTCTGCAGTTCCTTACCATTTTCCTGCAGAGATTTAAATAACTTTGCAGCTGCCGAGCCAAACAATGCAGAGCTGTCCAAATGTGCATCCATAAGTTTAAATTTAATGTTCTTTGGTACTGGCTGGAATCTTAACCAGCAGAATATCCTTAAGACAGAGCCAGAGGCAGCTGCCCTGGCAGAAGCCTCTGCAGCATCATAGCTGCAGTTGATGGAGTGGTGGGGTACTTGTGAGGAGGCTCCAAGCAAGGATGCAGCCAAGACCATATTCTCTGAATCCGGCAAATCAGAAATAACCTGAGAGTTGAGACAGAAGCTGTAGGGCAAATTTGGTCATGTGCGTTTGGTAATTAATCTTATAATTGCCAGGGTGGTAGAAGTGTACAGTTTCTTGCCAAGCCTTTCCAGGATCCTGCTGTTCTTATCTGAAGGAAGGAGAGACGTTGAAGGCAGTAACCTTGATGGTGTGTCTGAAGGAAGGAGAGTCGCTGAAGGCAGTAACCTGGATGGTGTGTCTGAAGCCACTGAAATAACTGAGGAGTCTACTGAAGGACATCTGAAAAGGAAATTGCAATCCTCGGGTACCTTGTAAAATTGGTCAGGCTTCTTAGGGGCAGGAGGTTGGTAATTGGGGGGGGGTCTGGGAGGCAGAGGCAAAGGCATCTAGAAGAGCAGGTAACACAGGAGGAATAGCTGATGGGCTGGGTGATTCTGCCTGTAGAAGATAGTATCTCTCTTGTATTTCAGATACCAAAGTGCTATCCCATTTGAAATGATCCCTCATTCTGACCAGAGTCTCTCCAAAAGAGAGTTCTTCCATGGGTGAGTCCGTTCCATTGGAGTCATCCTATGCAGAGGCATAATTTAAAAGGGGGTGGATCTGTGAGGAATAAGCCAGAGATTCCTTTTCTAAGGGTGCCTCTTCCTCTGATGAAACCTCTTCCCTAACCCTTTTATGTGGAAAAGCAGTGCAAGGGGAGTAGAGACTGAAATACCTGAAGGAGGCTTAAGGGCCATAACGGTCTTGAAAAGGCCTTGTGTGAATTATTGCCAATCACGTTGAGGGTCCTTTGAAAGGTACAAGTGTTTAGACTTCTGCTTCTTTTGATGCAGGCCCGGCAATGTAATGTAGGAGGCCCAGATGTAGGCCTGCATTCAGTAATATCGGAGTGAATTTCCTCCTGCACAAGGATCTGAGGTATACCCTTAGGGCTTTCAGTTATCACAATCCTCAGTTCCCCCCTGTACATCTGAGACAGATGCCTGTTGAGCCTGTAAGGATGTGCCTGTGGTCAGATCCAAGGCAGCCTCAACATCGGGCTCAGCCTGTGACCCGGAACTAGGATGAACCATATGCATCTCCAGGCTCTCATCTGCCTCAGGAAACGGCGTTCATGGTAAGAGAAGCAGCAGAAAGTTCTGGCCTTGGCTTTCTGGCCTTCCACTTCGTAACCGACTCTACCTCAGGCCCCAAGGATCCCTCCATTGCACTTTGTTAGCAACTTTAAGCGCCAATTTTCCAAGTAAAATGACTAAGGAGGAAAGTCTACTTCTTAGGGTCTTGGGCACAAAGGCCTGGCAAATGGGACAGGATTTGTGGTCGTAAGTAGGCCGTAGGCAGAACAAACACTGGAGATGGCTATCTTTATGTGGAATTTGTCTTCCACACTGGCATTTGTCTTTTTTGGATGACATGAACCCTATCACAAAACAGTAGCAAAAGAAACAAGAAATCCCCAACAGGGCACTTATCTGAGAAAATTGCTGGAACACAGCTAACAACTCGGCGAGCAGATCAGCGTTTGAAAATGGTGTTCAGACTGGCAGCAGAGAAGTTCTGGGGTCTGTGCATGCGTACTTCACTTTTATGGCTGAAGTATGATAACCTACATACGACATTACCACACACCTTACAGTAGTGAAAGACTCTTGTATACTGTCCACCATCTGGTCACCTACAACGGAGAAGTCCCTCATGTAAAGAATACTGCAACAGATTAACAGAAGGACATCAAAAGGAGGCACAGTTGCAGAGTGCTAAAGAGAAAAGGGTGTACCTGCATAATATACATATGTTTAGAAAGATTGCAGTTAATTTTTGAGAAAAATAATAACTCCTAAGTACAAAAGCTTTTGGCACAACTTGGGCAACAGAAAGCAGAAAGGGTTGTTGCCAAATTTAAGGAACCTATAACAAGAAAAAAAAAAGAGATCCTGTAGAGGTATTAGAGATGTATCGAAAATTTTGTAAGACTTTGTATAAAGCAGAGAAAAGGAGAAATGAAGAAAGCACAAATGAAAATATTTATGGAAGTCTTAGATATGCCAAGGTTAGAGGTAGATGAGGCTCCACAACTAACAGTTAAAAATGGAGGAGATGAGATGAGATAAAAATGGTGAGTATAACCAATCTGGAAAGCTACTGGCCTATCCTGTATGACTGTTGAAAGTTTGGAAGCTAGAAGAGAAGAAAGCAGTTAAATACCTTGAGGGTTTGGTGTAACAGTATTTTAAAAGGAGGCAAGGCACCAACATCATGGAAAAAACTGTGGTAGCTGTATTAACTAAAGACGGTGCTGATCCATCTGATCCAGCATCATGTAGGCCCATTTCAATTTTAAAACATGACTATATAAAGTGTTTACCTGTAATGGCTAAAAGAATGGCAAATGTCATGCCAATATTGATAGATATGGACCAATGTGATTTTGTGGAGGGGAGGCAAACAATTTGCAGCATTAATGGAACAATGATGATCCAGAGGGAAGCAGAATGTAAGAAAACACCACTATTATTGGTGGGTCTTGATGTCAAGTGCTTTAAGCTGCAGAGTTAGCTGGGATTTTGAGTTGGACAATGGAAGCACTTGCATTTCCTGATACAGTAATAAGGTTAATTAGAAGGATGTATGAGGGATCAGAGGCAAAATTCAAAGTGGTGACAGTTCCTGTCTGAAGTTCCTTTGAACAGAGGAAACGGGCAGGGGTGTCCTCTTTCAGTTGTTGTTTACATTATATTTAAAACCATTAGCAAAGAAAATAAGGAACTCCGAATTCAAGGATACATTTAATATGGTGTTCAAGAAAAGTTGGCTTTATTTACAGTTGATGTTGTTTTGTACATGATGGAAACTGAAAAAGACACCTCAGTGTTGTGGAACATTCTGAGACGCTTCTGTTTTTCAAGAATATAAAATTAGCTGTAAACTATGTACCCACACATAAGTGTTCAGCAATACCCATATTTTAGAGAGACATGATAAAATGAAGTATTTAAGAGCAAGGATTAAAAAGTATTCTGTTTTGGCAGTTAAAGATATATGGGAAGAAACTAAAATTAAAGATTATACAAAAACTGATAAACTGGAAGCTTTCACCTGTGAATATGGATAGCAAGATATAAGCAGCAGAAATATCTTCTCTTTAATTTTATACACAGGTCAAGCATATTTTCATCAACCATATGAAAAGTTGGGGATAGTAATTAGTAAAGAGTTGAAAGATTTTATTTGGGAAGGGGAGAGGGGAAGAGTCAAGTGAGATAAGATGATCCTCCCAATAGAACAAGGAGGTTTAGGATTACATGATTTGAAGGTATATTTGGGATAATACTGTTAAGGCTGTTATGCCCAATACAAACGGAAAGGTACAATTCAAAGTGGACAGAGATGTTGATGAATCAGTGAGGTAATTCAACAAATAAGGAAAGAATGGGTATTTGGATGCAGATCCTTAAGGAGAGTAACAGCAGTCATACAGAATTTTATATTTATTAAGTAGCAGAAAGTATACAAAGAACTAAGCCAACATGTGACTAGAGAAAGGAAATTCTGCCGATAGGGATGACTGCATCTAGGAGTACAGAGAAAAGGCAAGAGGAAGCTAGCAAAGGAACCAAGATATTGGAAATTAATAATTGGAGAGGGGAGAGGGTAAGAGGCCAGGAGGACATTTGGATTGCAGGCTACTGGTTGCCTTCACTCTCAAGGATTGATAACGGAGTGCAGACAAAGAGAAAGGGATAGAGGAATCCTAAATGAAAGACCTGTACTGGTTGCATTTTTAATTGAATCTAGAACAGAAGTTGCTGTTAAAAAAGGGATAATTGGTAGGATTTATAAAACATCACACCATAACTATAGGAATCGATCAGAAGAGAAATTAGATCTGCAGTTCACAGAAACAATGGAAGGACATGTGTATAGCTTGTTTCCAAATATGCACAAAAATCTAGAAGATTTAGGATTTTTGCTTGGAAATGTTTGCATGGATGCTTTTTTACCCCAAGCAGACTCCAGTGAATTTTTCCTCGGGTAGATGGAAAATGTTGGAGGTGTAATGGAAAAGAAGGCACATGGGAACATATGATGTTCTTCGTGTTTCCCTATTGCAGTCATCACACTTGGGTTATATCTGCCTGCAGGTAGCCCTCAGTCGGCCTGAATATCAGAGACTTATTATTTCTGCGTCGGATGCTGTCGCTCCAAAACTGACATCAGGTAGTCAGGGGTATAAAAACAGGTAGCCGACGCCATTACACCAGTCTTTTTTGCTGAAGAGCCTGAAGCAGAAGCAGTTCGCAAGTGTCAGTCGGCCACTACCTGAATTTTCATTTACGAATTTAATCATCCTGGAGTCTTCTAAAGCTAAGTACCCCATTGGGGATCCTTTTTTCTTGCTCTAACCGATGTCAAAAAAAGTTAACAATTGTCTTGCCTGTGGAAAGCAAATACTTCACAGAGATTTTCATTCTTACTGCATCACCTGTTTAGGCCCAGACCACGACGTCCCTCACTGTCAGTTTTGTGCCTTATTTAACGCCCGAACCATTCGTTGTCGGGCTCTTTGTCACTAAATTCTTTCACTCTCTATCTCCATATTCTGAAATGGCTTCGGTAAACCATCTGACTGCCGATATTCTGAAAAAACCTAAATATAAAGACAGAGACAGACCGCATAGGTCCAAAACTGCCCGACGACACTTCCATTAAGCTAGTCTCCAGTCCGCCAGTACTCCAGTGAGATGCTTTTGCAGCCCCTGATTGTTTCTATGGATTCGCAGGCCTCTACTGAGACCCAGTTGGAGTTTGGTATACCACAAGACTCTTCTTTGACTATGGAACCTGTGGATGTCTCTACCTTGGCTGGGTCCGGAGCCGCTGAGCAGGCACCGGCTTCTGAGGTAGTTATTCACTCAACCAATGTTCGACTCAAACCAACAACTTCCTTTTTTAACCAAAACTACAGTGTTTCTTAGGCCCAGAGTACGCAATATGCCTAGAAAATAGACAACCAAAGTGCATGCACCTGCTCCCATGATACAAAAACAAATGCTTAGAATGGCTGAAGACCTTATTACACTGATAAGGGGAAGTCGGCCTTCCCCTGCTAAGAAACAGAGTTCAGTCCCCTTCAGCTTCTACAGACCAGGAGTCCGATGACTGAAATTTCTGATTTATGAAGACGTGCCCTTATCTGCTTATGAGGATTCAGATGCAGAGGAATCCATTCCCTCTGCCTCCCCTCCAGAGCATTTTTTTCTTTTGGTGAAACCTTGCATACCTTACGAGAGCGTTTCCACTGGGAATGCCAATACTATGCTCAGTCTAAAAAGAGACTCGGAGAATTTCAAGAGTTGCCTCAACACAGGCCCTTAGCAGTACCCCCTGTCCTGGATGTTGTGGATGATGTTTTTATGGAGTCCAGTCTTGCTCCTGACACTTTACCTCCTGCCTCTAGGAAACCAGATAGGGACTACAGAGTACCTGACACCCAGAAATTTTTTTTCAAGAATCCTACTGCTGACCCTGAGATCATTTCCCAGGGGCCTAAAGGTATCAAGGCTACTAGAGCCAAGAATCCCACCCCTTCGGACAGGGATTCCAGAGCTTTGGACAGATGGGGTAAGAAGGTATATACCTCTGCAACTCTTGCTATTAGGGCATTGAGTTGTCATTTTCACATGCTGAAGTACCAGTAACATATTATGGAACTTATTAAACAAAATGTGGCAAAATTTTCAGACTGTGCAGAAAATAAATTGCAGGAGCTTATGCACTCTATAAGCCAAGTCAGCAAGCATACTTTGCAGTGTGGCTTTGACGCCCTAGAAGCATCTTGCCGGGCAGCTGTCACTGGCTCTGTATGGAGAAGACATGCTTGGCAGAAGGAGCAGACCATGTCAAATCAAGGTTACTAGATGCTCCTTTGAATAAGGACTGTTTGTTTGGCACCAAAGCAGAAGAGGTTCTTAAAAAGATGGAAGAAAAAGCTGTCTATGCAGACTGTTAAAGAATTTTTACAAGTGCAACCCCCTAGATTCAGTAGGCATTGCCCTTCCAAACACTGGTCCTTTCCAGCCCCCTCCAGGCCTTCTCAAACAGATCACCCAGACTTCAGTCTCAGAGTATGCAGAGATCTAAGAAATGGAGTGCCCCCACCCTTAAAGCAGGGAGTGGTAAGCCATCTCCTTACAGAAAAAGCTCACAAAGACTTCTTTACACCACTCCCCAGCCATGTCCAGTTGCTTGTGCCCTAGGAGGAAAACTTGCCCTTCATGCAAAAAACTGGAAGTCCATCACTCAGGACCGGTGGGTCTTCAACATTGTATCCCAGGGGTACAAATTTTATTTCCATTCACTGCTAACCCCAAGCAGGTTTCCAGACCTTCCTCTGAACCAGTGAGCAGAGGCTGAAAACCAAGTAAATTCCCTACTAAATATCAGAGCTATTCAACCGGTTCCAGTAGAACAAGAGGGGTCAAGGATTCTACTCCAAACTCTTCCTGATACCCAGGAAAGAGGGCTCTTGGTGCCCAATCCTGGATCTTTCTATTCTCATCATCTTCCTGGTGGTACCAAACTTCAAAATGCTTACCCTGCAACAACAACTTCCTATGCTAGCCAAGGATGCCTGGTTAGTCACCCTAGACTTAAACGAAGCCTATCTGCATATCCCCATAAGGGAATCATGCAGGAAGTATCTACATTTCCGGGCAGGGTCTATGCATGATCAGTTCTCTGCACTTCCCTTTAGCTTATCTACTGCACCCAGAGTATTCACAAAATGCCTGGCTCCAGCCATTGCATACTGCAGGCAGAGAAATATCCAAATTTACCCATACTTGGCGACTGCCTGATTTCAGATGGACAGTCAGGAATTGCTGCTGCAGCACCTGACATTTGTGAAAAACCTTCTCACTTCCTTGGGGTACACCATCAACTAAAAGAAATCAAAACTGGTACCCAGTCAAAAGATTGTATTCCTGGGAGCAAGCTTGGACACGACTTCCCAGATGGCATTCCTCACCTCAGAAAAACAAGTCTGACAAACTACTTCAGACAAGTGGCCACCAAAACCCAGCTGTCTGCAAGAAAAATACTGCAAGCCCTAGGCTTCATGGCCTCATGTATACTGCTGATTCCATATTCAAGACTGCATATGAGGAAACTCCAATGGTACTTAAGTCTTTTGTGCCAACATTCTCAGGACCTGGAAGCGGTCATTCCTGTAATACCCTGTCTAAGGACCGAGTTCCTCTGGTGGGCAGAAGCATGCAACCACAACAAGGTACTGCCATTTACTCAACCCCAAGCCACCCAGACCCTAACCACAGACTCATCAGACTATGCCTGGGGGGCACACATGGACTGAAAATGTATTCAGGGCCACTGGAACCAAAGTCAAATTCATCTGCACATCAACCAAAAAGAGATGCTAACTGTACAGAATGCCCTGACATCTTTCAGATCCCTAATCTTTCCAGGACAACTGCTAATAAAAACAGACACCACCACAGTTATGTGATACATCAACAAGCAGGGGGGAACCCATTTCTACCCACTCTGGAAGCTAGCTATGGCCCCATGGAACACTGCCTTGGACATTCAAGTCAATCTGCATGCTCAATTCCTGCCAGGCAAACAAAACTTGCTGGCAGACGACTTGAGCAGAAATCCCCTAGACCCACACAAGTGGCAATTGGAGCACACCACCTTCAACCTTCTGATTCAGAAATGGGGGACCCCAGAGGTGGCTCTCTTTGCCTCCCCTACAACCACCAACTCAGCAAATTCTGCACCAGGAAGCCTCACAGCAGGGCCTGGAACGTGGCTGCCCTATCTTTTCAGTGGGTAAATATCTCAGTCTATGCCTTTCCCCCTCTGCCCCTCCTTTCAAGAGTATTCCTCAAGATAAAGCAGGACAGACCAAGGACAATTCTGATTGCCCCAGACTGGCCACACCAGCACAGGTACCCACTCCTGGCCACCCTGGCACCTACACCAGAATCCAACCCTCCTCTCTCAGCAGGAGGGACAGATTCTGCATCCAAATTGCACACACTCAAGGCTCTCCTCAGTATGGAGAAAATCGATAAATGTGCAGTAACAGAAACCTGGTTTAAGGCTCCAGAGAGCACCCCAGCACTACCAGGCTACAACTCGTACCATACATTTCGGCCACAGAACCCGGACCGAAATACCAAAGGCGGGGGTGTATCCATATTCATCAAGGATACCCACACCTCCAGGTTAGTGGCACAGCACGATGCTTCAGTGATCATCCACGTGCAGCTAACAACGGGCAAAACTGAAGTTAAAATTGTAGCTTGCTACAGATCACCCACCATGTCCCAGGACCCCCAGGCTGTCTTTCTGGAAACACTGGGAAACATAAAGGTCCTACCAAGCACCCTAATATTGGGTGATTTCAATTACCTAAACATTAACTGGGAGAACTACTCAAGTACTAACTCACTTGCCCAACATTTCCTAGAATTTATAAACTCAAATGCCCTGGATCAACTGGTCAACACTCCCACCAGAGCTGACAACATATTGGACCTGGTCATCACCAACATGGGCAGCCGGTGTTCCACACCGGAGGTCAACCCCTTGCTGGTTAGATCTGACTATAAACAAATCACTTTGGAAATCCACATTCCGCCCCCACCCCCAGACAAGGAAACCACCGTGAAAAACTTCAAAAGCAAATTTCACGTTACTTAAGACCGAGGTGGAAAGTTTCAAAGCCCCCATGCTAAAGGATAACACTGTCCAAGCTGCAAAATCCTTTACTAATGCATTCTACGGGCACCTACAAGAATGCATGGATTGTGCTATCCCAAGCAAAACCAAGACTCACTCCTCCAAGAAAAGGAAGCCAGTCTGGTGGACCCCTGCCATAAACAAGCTATACAATAGAAGGAGGAAACTAGTACAGAAAAGAGTAAAATCCCAAGAAGGGAAGACCTCCCTGATCAGTATCGGCAAGAAACTACAATACCTCATAAAATCATCCAAGGCGAGCTTCAAAAGAAAAATTGCCAAGGACTCCAAAGATAACCACAAGGCATTCTTTAGCTATGTCAAGAATCTAAATAGCAATGCTCAAATCTGCTCGGAGTTAGTGCAGAATGGCACAAAATACAATGAACCGACCGATATCGCCAACATCCTGGCAGATGGGTTCAGTGCAAACGTCACCCCCCTCTCACCCCCAAAAGGGCCCATAACCATACCAGAAGAATGTAGTGCCCCTGAAATCACAGACAGGTTAAAACAGCCCTCTCAAAAGACAAAAACACAGCATCAGTAGAACCGGACTGTGTCCCAGGCTGCATCCTACATGAGCTCAAAGACAAACTAATCCCTCACCTAAACACAGTGTTTAAACTCAGCCTCTCCACAGACTACGTACCCATAGAGTGGTACACAGCAACGGTTATTCCACTCCGCAAAGGTGGAGCCACAACAGACCCTGGGAACTATCGCCCTATAAGCCTGACTAGCTTAGTCTGCAAGGCTATGGAGCGCATCATCATGGAATTCATTAACAGAGACATTGGGAACCTCCAAACACTGGACCCTACCCAGTTCAGCTTTGTTAGGGGCAGATCATGCCTCCTAAACTTGGTGGACTTCTTTGAGACAGTTACCAAGGCTATAGACGAGGGAAATAAAATTGCCAAAGATTCCAAAGACAACCACAAAGCATTCTATAACTATGTCAAGAATCTAAATGGCAATGCTCAGATCTGCTCTGAGCTAAAACAGAATGGCATTAAATATACTGATCCAAAGGATATTGCCAATATCCTGGCAGATCGATTCAATGCCAACTTCACCCCCCTCTCACCCCCTAAATGGCCCATCTCAATACCGGAAGATTGCCAAATTCCAGTAATAACGGCCACACAGGTACAAAACGCACTCTCTAAAGCCAAGAATACAGCATCCATGGGACCAGATGACATCCCGGGCTGTGTACTACATGAACTACAATATGAACTGGCACCTCACCTAAGTGTCATGTTTAATCATAGCCTCACCTCAGGTTTCGTGCCCACTGAGTGGCGCAGAGCTACAGTTATCCCAATCCACAAGGGGGATCCACCTTGGATCCCGGAAACTACCGTCCCATCAGTCTGACAAGCCTTATCTGCAAGGCCATGGAGCGTATTATCATGGAACTTATAAACAAAGACATTGGCAACCTTCAAACACTGGACCCCACCCAGTTTGGGTTTGTGAAGGGCCGATCTTGTCTCCTGAACCTGATTGACTTCTTTGAATCCGTCTCCAGAGCCATGGACAAGGGTAAGGTGGTCCACACAGCCTATCTAGACCTTGCCAAGGCCTTTGACACCATCCCCCACTCTGGAATCATAGATAAACTTACTAAGTTGGGCATTAATCCCTATGTCACCCAATGGGTTGCTAAATGGCTTACTGATAGAACCCACACTGTAAAAGTAGCCGACTCCAAATCCAGCTCCAGACAAGTGACAAGTGGAGTACCTCAGGGTTCAGTCCTGGGGCGCTCTTGTTTGGCATCTACTTCTCTGAAGTACAGGTCAACACTAAGGGACTCTGGCTGACAAAGTTTGCAGATGACTGCAAACTGGGAGCCATTATTGAATCCCCAAATGATGTGGATACTCTACAAAAGGGCCTTACAGAAACAGATGCTTGGTGCCAGAGCCATGGGCTCAAGCTCAATGCCAAGAAATGTATTGTTATCCCCTTTGGGAAAAAACATGTATCCATGAATTACCATATAGGTGGCAGTACACTAAACACAGAAAGTGTGATAAGAGACTTAGGGACACAGGTGGACAGTGGTCTCACCTTCGATAACCACATTGCCACAACAGTCAGGAAATCCTTCTATGTGGCACACCTCATCACGAAGGGCTTTTCATCCAGAAAAAGGAGGTCATTGTCCCACTGTACTCATCCCTCATTAGACCCATTATAGAATACAACGCCCCATTTGGTATGTACCTCTCAAGACATCTGCAACAACTGGAAAGGCCTCAGAAATACCTTACTAAAAGAATCACAGGCCTAAAGCAGATTCTCTACGCTGACCGCCTTAAAAAACTCCAGCTATACTCTGTCGCATATCGTCTACTCAGAGGCGATCTCTGCTTAACATACAAGGCCATGTCAAACCCAGAGCTGTTGGACATGCTACACTTAAAGAAATCCCAATCCCTCAGAGCTACACGCTCCAGGGATCTAAACCTTGTCATCACAATAAACAAAACATGCTGGAGGGATAGGTTCCTGACCCAGAGACTCCCCAGACTCTGGAATAGATTGCCCATACATGTCAAGCAGAGTGCCTCTTTGGACCTCTTCAAGAGGAACCTTGACGATTGGATGGGAGAAAGGATGGGAGAAAGGAAATTCACCCCAGGGATCATGTCAGTCGCCCTGCTAGACAGGGGTCCAGGAAAGTAAATAATGTGGGAAGAAATAGCCAGGGAATTGTTATGGCTAGGCTTGTATAGGCCCTAGGGCTGATAGCCTAGTACCAACCTATGAACCTATGAAAGGTGGTACACACAGCCTACCTAGACCTAACAAAGGCCTTCGACACCATTCCCCATTCTGGTATTATAGACAAGCTCACCAGCCTGAACATAAACCCCTACATCACAAGATGGGCTGCCAACTGGCTCATGGACAGAACCCACATGGTGAGAGTTGTGGGAGCTAGATCTGACTCTAAACCGGTTACAAGTGGTATTCCCCAGGGCTCAGTCCTAGGACCCCTCCTGTTCAGCATGTACATTTCAGAGGTACAGGCAAGCACAGGAGGACTATGGCTGACAAAGTGCACAGACGACTGCAAACTAGGGGCTATAGTTGACTCTCCGGCTGACACAGACATCCTCCAAAAGGGTCTCACTGAGACGGATACCAGGTGTCAAAATCATGGCCTCAAGCTAAATGCTAAAAAGTGCATAGTCATCCCCTTTGGACAAAACAAAGTACCCACAAACTACCACATAGGTGGTAGTCCCCTAAATACGGAAGACGTAATAAGGGATCTGGGGACCCAAGTAGATAGTTATCTCTCTTTTGATAATCACATTGCCAAAGTGGTCAGAAAATCCTTCTATGTGGCCCACCTAATCATAAAAGGGTTTGCATCCAGATCAAGAGGTCATTGTGCCCCTCTACTCATCACTCATCAGACCCATGGTACAACGCCCCATTTGGGATACACCTTACAAGACACCTGCAACAGCTGGAAAGACCACAGAAGTACCTCACCAAGAGGATCACTGGCCTCAAACAGATGCCCTATGCAGCTCGACTGAAGAAACTCCACCTGTACTCGGTTGCATACCGCCTACTCAGAGGTGATCTCTGCCTGATGTACAAGGCCATGTCCAACCCAGAATTGATGGACATGCTCCCCCTAAAGAAAACCATCTCCTCGAGCCACACACTCTAGGGATCTAAACCTCACCATAACAATAAGTAGGATGTGCTGGAAGGATAGATTCCTGTCCCAGAGACTTCCCATGCTTTGGAACAAGATTCCAATCTGCATTAGGATTAGGCAGAACTCCTCGCTAACGCTCTTCAAGAGAAACCTTGACGAGTGGATGGGAAACAAAGTTTACCCCGGGGATCACTTCAGTGACTCTGCTGGTCAGAGGCACAGGGAACTAATCTAAGGGGGCGGCGAAAGCCAACACATTCTGGCTAGGCTTATAAATGCCTTCGGGCAGATAGCCTAGTACCTGACTATGAATTGCAAACCCTAAATCTTGCAGCCAGGTTTATTCCTTGAATTCTCCCCCAGCAACCTTAAACAGGTGCTGGAGGTCATTCTTGAAGCGAGAAGACCCAGTACAAGAAAATCCTATGTTGATAAGTGGAAAAGGTTCTACTCATGGACTCATTCTAAAGGAGAGGACACAACACTGCCCTCTCTGCCTCTTATTCTGGATTACCTAGCAGATCTACTCCACAAAGGCCTGTCCTCCTCTATTAAGATACATGGCCCAGCCATTTCTGCTCATTACAACACTGAGCCACCTCTCTTCTCGCACCCTCTTATCAGAACGTTCTTGAGAGGGTCAAACAACAAGGCCACCAAGGAGAGCACACACCACTGCTTGGGACCTTAACTTTGTACTGGAAAATCTCATGTTCCCCCCTTTGAACTTGCTGCATCAGCAGAGTTAAAATTCCTCTCTTGGAAAACAGCCTTGCTTCTAGCAATCACTTCAGCTAGAAGAGTGTCTGAGCTACAAGCACTCATGGCTGTGTAACCCTTCATTATTTTCCATGCTGACAGGGTTTCCCTCAGGACTAACCCTTCCTTTATGCCCAAAGTGGTGTCCAGTGTGGCTTCAATCAATCAATCCATCCATTTGCTGACCTTCTTTCCTAATCCTGAAAATAAAGGGGAAAAGATCCTGCACTCCTTGGATGTGCACAGACAGCTTAGATTCTACCATGATAGGACTAAGCCCTTCAGAAAATCTGACCATTTACTAGTCAGCTTTGCAACAGGGGCAGTGGGCAAGGCCATTTCAAAACCATTTCCAAATGGATAGCACACTGCATCCATTTCTGCTACAAGCACCATGGGAAACCAACCCCTCAGGGGGTCAGAACACATTCCACTAGGGCAACATCTACCTCTACAGCATTTCTCAGGGGAGTCCCTACCAGGGATATCCTGGAGGCTGCTACCTGGAGTTCTGTACACACCTTCACCAAGCATTACCACCTGCCTATCTTTTCCAAATCCAGGGCAGGATTTGCTACAGCAGTCCTGCAAGGCATACTAACCAGCCCTAACTCTTATTGACTGTCTCCACCCTTCTACAGCTTTGAAAATCTACACGAGTGATGACTCCAACAGTGAATACACTCAAACATCTACATGTATGGTAAGTGTACACAACTGAATTTTCTCCGAGTGTAATAAGTTGGCAGACATTTAAAAATTCTCTACAGAGTACTCTGTCAGGAATACCATGCGAGCAAATGAGTGTGACCAAGGAATTTTTTTTTTGAGCTGGGATACAGTACCTGAATTGCCTAGATAATGAGGCCTTGTAAAGTTTAATTCTGGTGGCTGTCAAAAAAGCAATTACTAGAAACTGGAAATCTAAATCTAAACCAACTATACCTGAAGTAGTGGAAATTGTAACAGAGAGAAAAGCACAAAAAGTGGGTCCTTTTGAAAAGGGTAGGAGTAAATTACGTAGACAAAAAATGGAAATTGTGGGAACAATACATGCAGAAAAATGTTTATTTTTGGAGGAAGAATGAGATTTAAGAGATGGTAGGAACTGAACAATGTACGATATGGGTTAGCATTGTCGCCTCACATCAAGAGTTTCTCTGGTTCACTTCTCGGCTGGAGCCCCATCTGTCTGGAGTCTGCATGTCCTCCCTGCAGTCAAGTGGGTTTTAAAGACGTGTGTGTGTCTGTGTCTGTGCGTGTATTTGCCATCAGTGAAGGTTGGACCGCCGGGCTGGCAACTCGACACCGTAAAAATTCCACTTCTAAACAATCTGAGGACTGGTGATCCTCTGTGGCAACTCCTAATGGGAGAAGCCAAAAGGCATTGCTTTTTTTATATGATGTTGATTTGATTATATGATCAATAACAATATATGTGATGTATTACATTTGTAAATGTGAACTTGTTAATATGGTTTGATTACTTTTATATAGATGCAAGTGCCTATGTCACAAGTGCTAATTCAATAAAGGTGTTTAAAAAGGCTACTGCAGCAGTGATCTGCTGATGAGCATAGTACAATTGTGTGAGTAAACTTAATCATAGCAGTAAATATTTGAACGGATCACTGCTGCAATAGATACTTCCTCCCTCTGTCCCTCTATTTTTTTTGCCAGGATGTGGGGTCTTTTATGTTTATGTTCGTATCTGGCAGGTCTACAGCCTGTCTTTCTTATGAGGCTCTGAAGTATTTGCCACTCTACCTGCTGGTTTTCTCTGTATTCGTCATGAATACCAGTGGCTAGGACATGAAGGGGGAGTCCTAAAGCTTTAGAAAGTTGTCCGGCTAAATCCAATTCTTGGACTCCCATATTGCTTAAGGGCCTCTGTGGTAGTAATCTATTCAAACATACTGTTATTGTTTACATACACAACAGTATTTTTTGCTTGTTCATTGAGCTGCACAGAAGGGGTCCCAAGAACTTCAATGTATCATGTACACTTTTTTGTCATAGCAGGAAGGAAAACTAATGCACTCGGACCTAAAGTACCTGTTACTTGACGTTTGGAAGGTATGGCTTTGATTATCCAGTGGAAATACTTTCTTCCATATGTCATCAGGATTCTCAAATAGGTGAAGTCTACCATAAGAAAATTATATCTGTCGTATTGAATCAAATTTTCCATACATGTAAATCCAATGGCATTTGCCCTAAATCAGTCGCAGCATAGCAATATTTTTTTCTTTTATTACATTAGTTATGAGAATGGCCTTTCTTGTGCTTCCGTTAAGATGCATCTGTCTGCCATTTCAACTTCCTACTGTTAAGTTACTTTTAGCTACTACATCTTTGGTAAAATGAGTTTTACACCATGTATAGGAAAGTTTGTATGATACACTAACCAAAGAATTGTTAAAAGCTGTAAGTGTTCCTCAGCACACCTGTCCACAAGGTTATTCAGTGGATTCTGGAGAATACAGTGGGAGAAGGTGGGAAGAAAGGAGCATGGTTTGTTGTCTGTATAAAATTTTATTAGACACAAATGTGAGTATAACTGATAAACATAAGACTGGTGCGGGAAAGTGAATTGGATGTTTCAGTTCCCAACATGAATTGGCTGGAGCTGTTGCAAGACCCTAGTATACACAAGTCTCATAAATTTATATTTTTTGGTTGGTAGTGTATGTTCAAATACTTCTTCACCCCATCATGATTGCATAGACTCTACCAGACTGTTGATCCTGTCTACTGGTGATGTCAAGATGGTGCACTAGGGCCCACATTATTACAGAATGATTATCCTTGGGGTGATATAAAACAGAAATTCAGGAGTTATATAACATATTTTTTGTGGATGCCCCATTACTTACTTAAGCTGTCTTCTTAATTGGGCATGGTTGGGAAATGTACATGCAAAGAGGGACCATCAGCTATTGAGTTTATTAATGTTGGTTGCAAAAAGTTATGTGCAAGTAGATGGAAGATGCTTGGAGCCTTCCTGGGTTCAGAGATTTAGTTCAATGCACAACATAAAAAAAAAAGTAAGAGCTGAGAGGAGTGGATTGAGGCAAGAAATTAAGATGTTTTAATGTCCGAAATAGGTGCAGGCATTCATTGACTCCTGACAAGAGTAAGTGATATGCAACACACTGCTTTTCTATTAGCCAAGACAATGAGATCACAAAATATACTATACTTTTGGTGTTTATCTTTCTGAATTATTACGAATAAGATGCCATTTGTAGTGGCAAATAACTATAGCAGTGCACTTTTTGTGTTTCTGTGCATAGTCTGCATGTCCTCCCTGCATTTGTGTGGATTTCCTGAGCGTGCTCCGGTTTCCTCCCACATTACAAAGACATGCGTCTGGAGCGTTTCTGCCCAGGCCTTCTCTGAAAATTGGCTTTGTTCCAATTCGGACTTTCCCAGTAAACAAATGTTAAATTAAAATAAATAAATGTTTTGTATCTGATGCCACTAATTAACACCTGTGTTTTATCCTTGGGAGCCAAATTTCATTTTAGAAAAAAAATGGCACTTGCCCAGTTTGAATCTGCAGCCTTGGCTCCATTGAAGTTTCTTTCCTGGAAAAGGCTTTTCATGATGTCTTTCATCATAGGTTGAAGGATTTCAAAAATTGCAGGCTTGTATGTGGAAGGCCTTAAATGGTCTTTCAAAAAGACAAGGTAGCTCTTAGGGACCAGTACCTTGTCTTTGTATCATCTCTGAAGTTGCACTTAGGTTATTCTCATTCCAGTGTCCCATTCCCACCCACCCCATCCCCTAAACTCAGAACACAAAGGAGGGAAGAAGTCTTGGGAATGTGGATGTATACAACTCTAAGACTAAGCTATGCAAAATAAAGATTATTAGGCAAACTGACCAACTCTTTGCATCCTTCATACCAGGCAGAGAAGGAAGCTCCATTTTTAAACAAACCCTGGACAGATGGTTGACAAGTTATATTGCCTTTTATGACCACCATGGAAAAGCTTATAAAGCAACATCGCAGCACACTTGAGATCAGCTTCAACTACTGCACCCTTTTGAGGAACATCTCTGTGTAAAGTATTTGTAAAGCAGTGATAGTCTTTCAGCTTTTCCTGGTTAGGGGTCGCCACAGTGAATCACTGGTCCACTAATAATTGGTAGTGGATTTTACGATGTTGAGTTGCCAGCCCAGCACCCAACCTTCAAAGAAGGCACACATATGTACACACCTGTCTGCATGTCCTTAAAGCTCACTCGACCACAGGGAGGACATGCAGACTCTGCACAGAAGGTGCTCCAGCCGAGAATCAAACCAGAGAGCCTCTTGCTGTGAGACGACAATTCTAACTGCTGCACCACCACGGCCTTTGTGGCAGTGATATGGACCTTCATTTACACCTTTTTCTGGGTACTACAAACAGGGCATCTCCAGGAGCAGGACAGATTTTGCCACCGCAGTCCTGTGTGATATTTTTTTTCTATATGATTTTTATCCTGCATCCCTTCTGCCTGTCAATTTGCTTACCCGGACACATTTGTTCTCACAACTGGAGCACATTCATTCCATGCTCAGATGACAGTTGGCAAAGACAGTAATACAGTCAACTATGAGGGGATTTTTTTGTAGTATGGCCCAATACCTCCACCTGCTGGTGATGTGAGCACCAGTGTCACCTTGTGAACTGCCTATGCCCTTCTCTGGGCTGTGCTCCCATACACAATGCCTGCAAGGCCTACATTCACTGTTTTTAGGTGGTCAAGCCCATGCTTCCTTAGCAGCCTGTTAGTTGCATTGTGTTTGGCGTATTTCCCCATTAACCCTGAAGATAAGAAGTCCATAGGCTGGAATCCAACAAAATCCCCACCCCCACTGCACACTGAGAGAAAGCGTACCAGTGGCCAAGCGGTTATTCAAACTCTGGTTGTCTTAGTTGCAGTCGGGGCTTTATCCTTGTGTTCCACAGAACCAGGGTTAGTCATGCAGGAGTTGGACTCCCCTGCCTGTGGCCACATCATGTGTTTTAGTGCTGTGTCATGTTATAATTTATACTGTAGCAGTGATCCTCACCGTGACTGTATTACATTTACATGGCTTTATTCACCATATCCTAGATGTTGGGTAGGATTAGTACTGCTATGTAGATCCCTTCTCTCCATCCTTCTGTCTTCTTCTGCTTGCTTACTAGTTGTAGAAGAATCTTTTTGTCCTTTCAGGGAGATACCATCTCCCCCTACATCTTGAAAGCAGGAGTTTTATTTCTCAGCCTACTTCATTAGTTTCTAAGGCTCAACTGTTGGTGACACTGGTCACAAATATTATAATAATAATAAAAGAAAAAAAAAACACTAAAGATGGTAAAGTCAACCATCCTCTTTATACCATGCATCAATTTGACAGTTGCATCATGGAGAAGACAGCTCTGACATGGGAATATCTGAAAATTTTGGGATTCAGACCAAAAGGTTGGATGTCTGCCTACCTGTAAAATTAAGTTAAGATTCATATTGCAGCAGTTATCTAAATCAAAATTCTAGTGTTATGGTGGATGTGATCACACAATTCTACTTTCCAGCTGCTGTTAACTAGCCCGTCTAGAACCCGTTCCTGATGTTCTTCGTGTTTCACTGTTGCAGTCATTACATTTGGGGTAATCTGCTGGCAGGTTGCCCTCAGTCGGCCTGAATTCCAAAGTCTTAGGTCCTGCGTCAGTTGCTGTCTCCTCTTCCATGACGTGAGGTCGTCAGGGGGTATAAAACAAGCAGCCGATGCCATTTTCTTTAGTCTTCCTTGCTGCACTGTGCCCGAAGCAGAAGCAGTTCTCAAGTGCCGGTCGGCCGACTCCTGAAATTTTCGAGTTAGAGTTTCAGAACCGAAGTCTTCACTAAACCTAAGTACCCCGTTGGGGAAACTTTTTTCTTGCTCCATACCGATGTCAGAAAAAGTTAATTGTATTACTTGTGGGAAGCAAATACCTCATAAGGATTTTCATTTATACTGTATTCCTTGCCTAGGCCCTGATCACAACGTGCCTGACTGTCGGTTTTGTGCTGGATTTAACCAATGCACTATTAAGCGTCTGTATATTTTTGCCTCAAAATATTTTGGAAACAGATATAACTACCCTGAAATGTCATCGGATAGCAATCCGACTACTGGAGTACAGAAAAAATGCAAAGAAAAGGTCAGAGACAGACCATTAAGGTCCAAAACTGACGAAGCTTCTCCTAAGCCAGTCGCCAGTTCGCCGGTACTCGGTGAAGAGCTTTCGCAGCCCCTGATACCCACTACTTTCGAGTCGCAGGCCCCTAGAGACCCATGTGGAGTCCGGCACGCCACGGGATTCTCAAAGTATTGTACCCACGGATGTCTCTCCCTCGGATGGGTCCGGAGGTGCTGAAAAGGCACTGGTTTCTGAGGGTGTATTCAGGCGTCAACAATTTTATATAAAACTGATGCCAGCTTCAAAATCAAAGACAAAAGCAACTTCTAAAGCTAAAAAATGATGCATGAGCCACATGCACAGGCCTCTATGCCCAAAAAACAGATGATCAAAATGGCTGAAGACCTAATTACCTTGATCAGGGGTTCCCAAGCCCCTCCTGATAAGAGGCCTACGCAAGACACTGATTATGAATCTTCAGATCAGGTTGCTATTTCTTCTTCTTCCTCTTCTGGTCAGGAATTATCTATACCTCCCTATGAGGATTTTGATGCAGAGGGATCTATCCCATCTGCATCACCTCCTGAGGATTATTCATTTGGAGAAACCTTGCATACTTTGAGGGCGCATTTTCACTGGGCGCATTTTCAGAGGCTCGGGGATTTCCTTCTCCCTCAGCATAGGCCTTTAGCCATACCTCCTGTTTTAGACATTGTAGATGTGTTTTCGGAGTCAAGCTTGACTCCAGACTCCTTACCTCTTGCTCCCAGCAAGCCTGACCGATATTACAGGGTCCCTGATTCACACAATTTTTTATTTAGAAACCCCCCTGAAACTATTTCACAGGGTCCAAAGGGGGTTAAGGCTTCAACAGCAAAAAATCCTACCCCCTCTGACAGAGATTCAAGGGCACTGGATAGATGGGGAAAGAAGGTTTATACATCTGCAACCTTGGCAATTAGGGCCTTAAACTGCCAGTTTCATATGCTCCAAGTATCAACAAAATGTTATGGGATTGCTGAAACAGAAAATGATGTTGATTTATGAATGTGCAGAAAATAAAGAATTGCAGGAATTATTGCATGCAGCAGAACAAGTTGGAAAGCATACTTTGCAATGTGGTTTTGATTCCTTAGAGGCCTCCTGCAGGGCCGCAGTTACTGGATCTGTGATTAGGAGGCATGCCTAGCTAAAAGTGCAAAATTTGCCTGATCATGTTGAACATAAATTACTGGATGCACCTTTACAGCATGATACTCTGGTATTAAGGCAGAAGAGGTTTTAAAGAAAATGGAAGACAAAGCTAAGTCTATGCAAACTGTAAAATACTTACAAGTGCAGCCACCAAGATTCAGTAGACACTGGCCTACAAATAATTGGTCCTTTCCCGTGTCAAACAGAGCTCAAAGGGGCAAATCCAGACACCCTAAAGGTTCTAGATACCAGGCACAAGATTCTTACAGGTCAAAGCAATGGGATGCTTCTACCTCCAAATCTGGAGGAGATAAAGCGCAACCCTACAGAAAACAGTCTCAATGACTTCCCTCTGCCATCATCAAGCACTTACCTTTTGGCAGCACCCTTAGGGGGGAAATTAGCACTTTCTGGTCAGAATTGGCAGTTAATAACCTAGGACAAGTGGTTGCTAAACATAGTATCTCAGGGATACAGATTCCACTTCCATACTCTGCCAATGGCAAACGGTTGGCCGGATCTGCCAAAAAATCAATGGGCAGAGGCACAGAAACAGGTTACGTCCCTCATGGATATGGGGGCTATTCAGCCAGTACCACAACAGGAAAAAGGACAAGGTTTTTATTCAAGACTGTTCTTGTTACCCAGAAAAGATGAGGCCTGGCGCCCAATACTGGACTTATCAATTTTGAACACATACCTGAACATTCCAAAATTCAAAATGATAACTTTACAGCAGCTTCTGCCCATGCTGGGCAAGAACGCTTACTGGTGACATTAGACCTAAAAGAGGCATACCTGCATATCCCAATAAGGGAAACGTGCAGAAGATACCTCCGTTTCAAGGCTGGCTCTCTGCATTACCAATTCTCTGCACTGCCCTTTGGCTTATCTACTGCGCCCAGGGTCTTTACAAAGTGCCTGGCACCAGTAATTGCATTTTGCAGACAAAAAAGTATACAAATTTATCCTTACTTGGACGACTGTCTCATTCAAGCAGAGAACAAGGACATTCTTCTTCAGCAGCTGGCATTTGTGAAAAGGCTTCTAACATGCCTAGGGTACACAATAAACTAAAAGAAATCACACTGGTACCCTCTCAAAAGATAACATTCCTGGGTGCAAGCTTGAATACAACTGCCCAGATGGCTTTCTTCACGCCAGACAAACAAAGGCAACTGACTACTTACTTCAGACTAATGGCAACAAAAACACAGTTATCTGCAAGACAAACTCTGCAGGCTTTGGGATTCCTGGCATCCTGCATCCTACTGATTCCATATGCAAGACTGCATATGAGGAAACTACAATGGTACCTAAAAAGTTTATGGAGTCAACATTGTCACAGTCTGGAAGCAATGATTCCTCTCATTCCCTGCCTACAACAGGAGTTTCTATGGTGGGCAAAGGCATGTCACCAGAACATGGGATGGGCTTTCACTCTACCCCCTGCCAGCCAAACCTTAACAACAGACTCATTAGATTATGCATGGGGGGCCCACCTGGCGGGAAGATGCATTCAGGGCATATAGACCCCAAAGCAAATGCATCTGCATATCAATCAAAAAGAGATGTTAGCTGTTCAAAATACTGACAGCCTTCAAGGACTTATTTCATCCAGGACAGCTACTAATAAAGATGGACAACACCACGGTGATGTGGTATATAAACAAGCAGGGGGGCACACACTCATACCCCCTTTGCAGACTAACCATGGCACTGTGGGACACAGCCTTGACTTACCAAGTACATCTTCAAGCTCAATTTCTGCCAGGAAAGCAAAATACTCTGGCAGACGATTTAAGCAGAAACCTTATGGACCCCCACGAGTGGAAACTAGATCCACAAGTCTTCAGCATGATAGTAAAGAAATGGGGGAGACATAGACCTATTTGCCTCTCCTCAAAATTATCAACTGAAAACATTCTGCACAAGGACTTATCATGGACAAGCATGGAAAGTGGACGCCCTATCCTTCAGTTTACGCCTTTCCTCCCCTGCCTCTTCTTCCCAAGGTACTACTAAAAGTCAGGAGAAACCAAAGATACTAATTGCACTGGACTGGCCCCGCCGTTGCTGGTACCCAATCCTAAGGAACATGCCTCAATTCCCAGCTTGGTACTTACCTCAGATACCTCACTTACTGTCCCAGCAAAACAGTCAAATCCTGCACAATCGGCTCCAATCACTGAACCTGGCAGCATGGCTGATCATGTAATTATTCAAACACCACCTCTCAGTAAAGCTGTGATGGGTGTCATTTTGGAAGCCAGAAGGCCTAGTACTATAAAATCTTATGCTGATAAAATGAAGAGATTCTGTGCTTGGAACCAAGCATGAGGAATTGATACAGCAGAGCCAAATATTCCTCAGATTTTACAATACTTGACTGAGATGCTTGACAAAGGCTTATCTTTTTTATCAATAAAAATCCATGTCTCCACCATCTCGGCTCATTACAACACAGAGCCACCAATCTTTTCTCATCCTTTACTAAAGCAGTGTCTTAGAGGGGCCAAAAATTTAAGGCCTCCCAGAAGATCACCAATTCCTGCATGGGACCTCAATTATGTGTTGGAAAAGCCCACCCTGCCTCCATTTGAACCAGCTGCTACTGCAGACCTAAAGTTCTTATCATGGGAAACAGCTCTGCTCCTGGCAATTACTTCAGCAAGAACAGTCTCAGAGCTGCAGGCCCTCATGGCTGTGGAGCCTTTTATCATTTTTTACCCAGACAGGGTGTCCCTGAGGACCAATCCTTCATTTATGCCTAAGGTGGTTTCCATTGTGGCTCTTAACCAAACTATTCATCTGCCAACCTTTTATCCAAATCCGCAGAACAAGGGGGAGAGGATTCTGCATTCACTGGACCGTACACAGACAGCTAAGATTCTACTTGAGCAGGACTAAAGCTCTAAGAAAAACTGAGCAGTTACTAGTGGCATATGCTGCAGGATCAGAAGGAAAGGCTATTTCAAAGCAGACTATTTCAAAGTGGATAAGCCACTTCATTTGTTTCTGCTACTTAAAACTTGTGCCCAAGGGCATTGGGTCTCATTCCACCAGAGCTGCAGCAACATCAGCAGCCTTTCTCAGAGGAGTACCAACCAAAGACATTCTAGATGCTGCTACTTGGAGTTCTGTTCACACTTTTACAAAGCATTATCATTTGCCTCTACTCTAAGTCCAGGGCAGGCTTTGCCACTGCAGTTCTGCAGGGTCTTATAGCTGCCCCTAATGCTGTTTAGCTCCAGCCTCCCATCCATAGCTTTGGGACTCGACCCAAATGTAATGACTGCAACAGTGAAACACGAAGAACATAGTACAGTTGTGTACACTTATCATAAATGTAGATGTTCGAGTGTATTCACTGTTGCAGTCCAGGTTACCCGCCCGCCATCCCCCTTTTATTCTGGAGTTTCTCTTTCCTTCACTATCTTCTACAACCTATGTGATGTATTTGCTTCTAGATGAAGGTAAAGTTTGTATTGCATGTATATATAGTTTATGTATTTTGCTACCTTTTTGTGGACGCCTGACATCTGGGGCAAGAAAAACTAAAGAAAATGGCATCAGCTGCTTGTTTTATACCCCTGACGACCTGACGTCATGGAAGAGGAGACAGCAACCGACGCAGGACCCAAGACTTTGGAATTCAGGCCGACTGAGGGCAACCTGCCAGCAGATTACCCCAAATGTAATGACTGCAACAGTGAATAGACTTGAACATCTACATTTATGGTAAGTGTACACAACTGTACTTTCCACTCTGTGCTGTTAGCATGGGCAGGGACAGTATTCTATAGCTCTCGTTGCAGATCTCTTCATCAGTTTTCAAGGTGATTTTGTTTAGCATTATTATCAAAGCTTGAGGGTGTTCCTAGGGGTACTGTTAATATAGGAAACCCTTTTACAAAAGTGCTTAAAGTGGAATATTCTCTTTCTGGACAGCAGATTATATTTTCCCCTTTCTGTTCATTTTAGCAAGTACTTCCTCTTGTTTTAATAGTGTGTCAGACTCCATGTAGCTATAGTCTCCAATTTACATTTGCACTGTAATTATCTTAATATAGCAAGAGCTGCTGAGCCTGTTGAACTATTCCTTAGACTGGTATTTCAGAAAAAAAACTTCTATTCAGAGATTTGGTTCTCTTTTTGTCCTTTTTATGGCTAAAAATACATTCCTCTCCTGAATTGACAGCAGTCATCTGTGAACATATGAGAATTTAACAAATTAATGCTTGCTGACAAGCAGTTAGAGGTGTCATGTTCCAGATTGCTGGCTTTGGCCTTCTGGACAGCAGCTGGCTGGATCGCAGAGTCATAGTGAATTTAAATCTGAGAATAAAATTCCACAAAATATCTTCTCTGGGAGTAGAGCCCTGTGCTTAAAAAGGCTCCAAAAATCATAGGAATTTGATGTTTACCATTAAACAATTTCATCTCAGAAATAAATGTTTTCAAAGTAAAGAACCAATAAAGTCTGACACACACACATTTAAGGCACATCAAAAAAAAAAGTCCAGTCACCAGTGAAAACAGCAACTGTTTAAACAGATGTCATTTAGTTCATCTTAAAGAATGTAACTTTAAAACACATTTTATATTAACAATAATTTATACTAGGAGTTGTGTAAGCAGTAAGTCTTAAACATGAGAATAGGTCTTAGAATAAACAAGAAGAGCAGGCTTTGGCCTTGCGCATTTCTCTCAACTGTACAGATTTTTGCCTCATTTTTGGTCCATTCCTCAACAAATCTGTGTTTTTTTTTGACAGATCACTGGAGTGATACAAGGATTAAAGTCACTAAATAATTGCATGCATTTGAATTTCAGACTTCATATCTTTCAGAAAATGCAGGCAAATGTAAATCCTGTTATTCTAGCAACTTTCTAATTTATAAGAGCAGCATTTAAAATGTGTCATTTTAGGGCCTTTGTCGCCCCCCCCCCAATTATGTCAGTTTTTTCAGATTTCTTGAGCTAAGAGGTTGAGAGGTATGGCCTTATGTATTCAGTTAAAATAATTTTCTCACATTGAAGCTGCTTAAATTATGTTGAAACAGTAGTGCCATGGGCTTGAATGAGATTGAAGCAACCTATATAACTGGTGATGTAGATATAAAGAATCAAAGTTGTACATGTGAGTGAGTTAAAGTAACTATTTTGAAATAATAATTTCCAAGTGGTTCTCAGCAAAGAGAATTGCAAGACTAAGGTGCATTCCATGGAGGGTATCCTGTTATATTCACTCCTGCATAATATCTGTGTATGCAGAACTGAGCTGTAAAGCAGAGACAAAAGAACTGCACTTTTCTGTACTGGTAATTTATTCTTTGCCTTTCTGTTATTTGAGAGGTGAGTACTATTAAGGGTTTTAAATGTGTGCCTTGAACTTTGTGTCTCGGCTTAATGGTATGTATGATGAGGCATCTTATGGTCTCCATGATAAGTTGGCTAGTATTGTTCCTGCATCAGTCACTCCCTTGTTGACTGAGTCAACCCTAGTAAGGCCTGTTCATTTCCTTTGTGCAACTGTAGTTTCTTATTTGGTGATAACCATTACTCATAGATCAATAATCCCTGCACTAGTTTGTCAATCTCATTGTACATCTGTGACCCTCATCTTTATCTATTTCCTTCTGTCTTTCTCCAGACTATTCTCTTCTTTCCTGTCAGTTGTATAAACCCTGTCTCTTGAGTACACAAACTGTCCAATATTCTTTCCCATATTTTGATTTCCTGTCTGACTCCTCTTATTGTATGTATTTGTGGGGAGTTTTCACCCTGCCTTAATGGCCTTCAAGCACCCCTCCCTCTGCTTGCTGGATTTCAGCCTATTCTATCCTTCATGAACTAAGAACCATATAGTTCACTTGCTCCTTTCAGAGGCAAGAGATGTTCTTCATTCTCATTGCTGAAGTAGTCTATGGGCAGTGTCCTGATGTCCTTCATGGATGCATCTGCAGTCATAACAACCGGGTTGTCCTGTCGTCAGGCAGCCCTTCAGTCGGCCGGATTCCAAAGTCCGGGTCCGGCTTCGGCTGATGTCGCACTTCACCCGACGTCATCTCTGTTGGTCTTCGGGTATAAAAGCATCAGCCGACGCCATTTTCCTCAGTCTTTCTTGCCACGTGGCGCCCGAAGCAGAAGCTGTTCGCAAGTGCCGGTCGGTCGGATCCAGAGATTACTTATACCGAATACTACTTCGAAGACTTCTAAAGCTAAGTACCCCGTTGGGGACTCTTTCTTGCCTCAGCCGATGTCAGAAAAAGTTAATAATTGTTTAACCTGTGGGAAACAAATACCTCATAAAGATTTCCACTCTTATTGTCTGCCTTGTTTAGGCCCAGCCCACGACGTAGCAGCCTGTTCGGCCTGTGCTTCTTTCAACCGACGAACGCTTAGGCATCGGTCGGAGTTTGCAGAACAGTTTTTCGGTTCTGATTTTACGTACATTATGCCGTCGGATCCTCCGACTACCCAATCTGCCTAAAAACGCAAAGATAAAGACCGACACTCGCGGTCCGCGGTTTCGGCCGAAACCATGGTTAAGCAAACAGAGTGTCTCGGTTTCGGGCGAAACCGAAAACTGATCAAAGTACAGCTGAACCTATCTCTACAACTGAGGCCCGTGCTACCACTCTTGAATCGGCCTCAGAAATTTTATCCACTACGGTGGTTGCCACTGACTTATCAGACACCATTCCCTTGGATGTCTCTACCCCAGCACGTGGTGCTGCTAGACCTCCAGCAGCCATGTCCATTAAGGCCTTCGCCAGGGCTAAAGCAGCCAAGACTACTAAGACAGTGCCTGTTAAACCCCCACAACCAGGCCCTCTTCTAGTTCTCAAATGCTTACTTTGGCAGAAGATTTAATTTCATTAATTAGAGGATCTCAATCTCACCCAGACAGGGCCTCTCAGCCCCAGAGAAGAGACCTAGGGCAGAGCCCCTGAGCCAGTGTCCTCTGATGATTCTGCTGACGAATCAGACATAACTGACCAGCCAGAGGCTCCTTTCTCCAATTTTGAAGATTCTGATGCTGAAGAATCCATTCCAGCTGCTTCCCCACCAGAAGAATTTTCCTTTGGGGAAACCTTACATGCCATGAGAGCAGTTCCAATGGCAGCAACAGGATTTTTCAGACTCCAGAAAAGACTTAGGACCTTTCTGCACCTCCCACAGCACAGGCCCTTAGCTATACCTCCTGTTCTCTCTGTGGTGGATGATGCTTTCAATGATGTCTGCTCCGCTCCAGATTCTTTACCCCAGCCCCTGCCAAACCAGAAAGATTTTACTGGGTCCCAGATACTCATCACCACCTTTCCAAGGCCCCAGTTGCAGACCCCGAAACTATATCCCAGGGTCCCAAGGCAGTAGCCGCGACCATAGCTAAAAACCCTATTCCTTCTGAAAGGGAAGCAAGGTCATTAGACAGATGGGGTAAAAGGTCTACACTTCAGCTACTCTCTCAGCTAGAGCTTTAAACTGTCAGTTTCACATGATACAATACCAAGAGTTTATGCTTGATCAGTTAACTCAAAAACTATCCACTGATGAATCTCTTGATAAGAAATATGTATTAGAAATGGTAAATAACATACAACAGGTTAGCAACCATTCCTTAAAATGTGGCTATGATGCACTGGAGGTTTCATTTAGATCAGCCATGACTGGCACAGTGATAAGAAGGCATGCATGGCTAAAGGAGCAAGCTTTACGGATCATGTTAAAGCTAAGTTGCTAGATGCTCCTATGGATAAGACAAGTTTGTTTGGTACACCTGCCCAGCAGGTTATGAAGAAAATGGAAGAAAAGGCAAAATCTGTTCAAACGGTTAAAGATTTCTTGCAGGTTCAACCCCAAGGTTTAGCAGGAACTGGCCTGCCAAAATTGGTCCTTTCCTGACTCCACAAAATTTCAAAGGGGCAGGAATAGACGTTCCAGAGGCAGAAACCAATCCAGAGGAGGTGCCTACAGAGGACGACAGTGGCAAGGTAACAACAGAGGCACAGACACAACCACTGCCACTACATCAGCACAACCGCAGTGACTTAACCCTAAATCCGCCTACCAGGGAACAAATAGCAGCTCCTCTAGGCGGAAAGTTAACCTTATTTTCAAAGAACTGGCACTACATAACAAAAGACAAGTGGATTTTACAAACCATAGATCAAGGTTACCGGTTTCACTTCCACACTTTACCAGTCAAAAGAGGAATGCCAAATCTACCTCCAAATCAAAAACAGAGGCACTACAACAGATAATGGAGTTAGCAAACATGAGAGCTGTGGAAAGAGTGCCAACAGCAGAGCAAGGAAAGGGGTTCTACTCCAGACTATTCCTAGTTCCAAGAAAGGAAAAAGTTGGAGACCAATTCTCGACCTGTCCACCTTAAATACATACATCATTGTCCCAAAATTCAAAATGCTGACCCTACAGCAACTTCTTCCCATGCTGGGCAAGGAGTCTTGGCTGGTAACTGTAGATCTCAAGGAGGCATACCTGCACGTCCCCATTCGACCAATCTGCAGAAGATACCTCAGATTTCTTGCAGGATCAGAGCACTATCAATTCTCAGCATTGCCCTTTGGCTTATCTACTGCCCAGAGTATTCACAAAATGCCTGGCATCAGTAATCGCCCATTGCAGACTACAGGGAATTCAAATTTACCCATACCTGGACGACTGCCTGCTACAAGGGGACAACAAAAGCAAGCTGACAACAGATTTACAAAGGGTCATTTACTTGCTACAAGCACTGGGATACACAGTCAATTTACAAAAGTCAAGGCTGATACCATCCCAAACAAGGACATTCTTGGGCTGAATTGGACACAGTAAAACAAATGGCATTCCTGACTACAGAAAAACAAAAAGAACTCCCTCTTTACTTCTTGGCACTAACAAAACTGAACAAGTTAACAGCAAGAAAAGCACTGCAGGCCTTGGGCTTCATGGCATCATGCATAATCTTGGTCCCATTTGCCAGACTACATATGAGAAAACTACAGTGGTACCTAAAGAATTTATGGTCCCAACACAGACACAGCCTAGAAACAGAAATCCCACTAATTCCATGCTTAAAGCAGGAGTTCCTATGGTGGGCTCAGGCATGTCAGTCAAACCCAGGCCTACCCTTTCACAGATGTCAAGCAAGCCAGACCATCACAACAGACGCTTCAGACCTAGGATGGGGGGCCCACATGCTGGACAAATGCGTGCAAGGATTGTGGACACAGGATCAACTTCACCTGCACATCAACCTAAAAGAAATGCTGGCAGTAAAACTGGCAATCCAAAAGTTCAAACCATTTCTCCAAGAGGGCCAGTTGATGATAAGGACAGACAACACCACAGTCATGTGGTACATCAACAAACAGGGAGGCACTCATTCATACCCCCTATGCAGAATGACTTTGGAGCTGTGGATCCTGGCACTCAGCTACAACATCCAGTTACAGGCAATATTTGTACCGGGAAAAGAAAATACTCTAGCAGACATATTAAGCAGAACCACATCGGATGCCCACGAATGGAAGCTGCACCGGACATCTTCAAGACCATCTCAAAGAAATGGGGAATGCCTCAGATAGATCTATTCGCATCACCTCTCAATCACCAGCTCAAAAGTTCTGCACAAGGACATTCCACCCACTAGCATGGAAAGTGGATTCGCTCTCCTTCAGCTGGAAAGGCCTAACAGCATATGCATTCCCACCTCTTCCCTTGATACACAAAGTACTACTAAAAATCAAGGAAGAACGTCCAAGGATAATCCTGATAGCTCCAAACTGGCCAAGACAACACTGGTACCCACTGCTGAGGAGCATGTCTCGAACAATATGTGGCCAATACCCTGATGCCTTTGATGTTAACTCAGAACAACTACAGCATCATACATCCAAACCTAAAAGCGTTGCAACTGACTGCATGGAACATCACATAGCAGCAGCTAATCCAGAACTTTCCCAAAGAGTTAAAGACATTATTCTTGAAGCACGCAGACCTTCAACAAGAAGGAACTATGCTGGAAAATGGAAAAGGTTTGTCATTTGGAGTGCGGAAAGAGGAAAAGATGTATCAAACATAGATATGCCTAACATTCTGGAGTATCTGGCGAACTTCTTCATTCAGGCCTGTCCTACTCCTCCATCAAGATACATGCATCAGCTATTTCAGCAGAATACAGCTTTGATCCACCTGTTTTTTCGCACCCTTTGCTCAGGCAGTTCCTCAGAGGAATCAAGAATATAAAACCTCCAAGGAAACCACCATTACCAGCTTGGGACTTAAACTTTGTGCTAGAAAAGTTGACACTATCACCCTTTGAACCAGCAGCAACAGCAGACCTACAACACCTGTCATGGAAAACTGCTTTCCTACTGGCAATTACTTCAGCAAGGAGGGTTTCAGAACTACAGGCCTTAATGGCAGTGCAACCCTTCCTAATCTTCCACCAAGATAGAGTGTCCATGAGGACTAATCCTACATTTATGCCTAAGGTGGTATCCAGAGTGTCTTTAAACCAGGCAATCCACCTACCTACCTTCTTTCCCAACCCACAAAACAGAGGGAAAGAATACTGCATACCTTGGATGTACATAGACAGCTACGCTACTATTTGGACAGAACAAAAATAGCAGAAAGACTGACCAACTTTTTGTAGCCTATGCAACAGGAAGGGAAGGAAAAGCTATTTCCAAACAGACAATCTCCAAATGGATAGGAAATTGCATACGATTCTGTTACTCCTTCCATGGAAAACCAATTCCACAGAACATAAGACCTCATTCTACAAGGGCAACAGCCACTACCACAGCCTTCTTACGAGGAGTGGCAACCAAAGACATTATTGAGGCGGCTACTTGGACCTCCGTGCATACATTTGCCAAGCATTATAATTTGCCTCTATATTCCAGATCCCGAGCAGGGTTTGCCACTGCTGTACTGCAAGGGATCCTAAACACACCATAATCTACTTTTATCCTCCTCCCTAGTTGGCTATGGTATTCTACCCAGTTGTTATGACTGCAGATGCATCCATGAAGGACATAGTACAGTTTTGTACCTACCATAAATGTAGATGTCCGAACTGGATAGCATCTGCAGTCAGGATTACCCTCCCTCCTTCCCTCTGTGGTACTCCTAGGGTGTTTACCCTCCTAATAGCTAGCTGGTGGGGGTCTTTATGGTGTATTTGTTTGTATATATGTACATACATGCTTATTTTTGTGTTTACCTCTATCTTTTGGAAACATTGGCATCTATCCAAATTTTAGCCTTCAAGAGGGCTACTGGCATCTGGGGCAAGAAACACTGAGGAAAATGGCGTCTGCTGATGCTTTTATACCCGAAGACCAACAGAGATGACGTCGGGTGAAGTGCGACATCAGCCGAAGCCGGACCCGGACTTTGGAATCCGGCCGACTGAAGGGCTGCCTGACGACAGGACAACCCGGTTGTTATGACTGCAGATGCTATCCAGTTCGGTCATCTACATTTATGGTAGGTACAAAACTGTACTTTTCTTCACTCCCTTTGTACCTAAAAAAGAAAAAAAAAAGTAATTTATTGACTCCGCCTACAATTAGTGACTCTGGTGTGGCCAAAGACAATTCTACAGACCACATCCTATTGCCTCAACTCCCTCTGGTGTATCTGTAATGGCCAGTATGGACTGGGGGTTAGTCATCTGGGGCTGTTCCAGTACCTGCTACATGTATGGAAGAACCAGAACCTCAGGTACAGGAGTCGTCCAGGGAACAGATTTCTTGCCAGTGATAGCAGGCTATCTCCTGACCATTCTCTCAGTTTGAATACGTCTATTCTTACAAAAAATAAGCAAAAAGTAATTGCAGGGCAGATAAGGTTGTTTCTGTATACAAGTCTGATGTTCTATCTTTGGCCAAGAGGTTTTTTTTGCAGTCAGTCAGTTGTAGGGGCTGTATGCCTTTTCACAGTTCTAGTGCAGGTATTGCCAGAGAATAGTATGTTATGAGACCGTGAGAATTTTGAAAGAGACCAGGGTAATTCTCCTCAGGAATCCATCGCTCATAACTTTGACGCTTCAGATAGCAAACCTGGAGTTTATCCCAAACCATTTTTTTTCCTTTGCTGAAACTATTGTTAGATGGGATATTTTTGCTTGAGAGTAAACAGGAGCTCCCTCAGAACTGGGCAGTTTATGATCTATTAGAGGATGAGGTTCCTAATTCTGCATCTATTCCTCACATTTTGCCAGCTCTATACAGTTTTAAAGCTGCTGGCAAGACTCCTGAATCACTGGATACATTTCCAAAGAAAGCTAATAAGCATTATAGGGTCTGATTATCCTGAATTCGCTCCCTTGGGTTCAGCACATCGGGCAACGAGCAGTCTTCAGCACTCGTTTTCATAGCAGGTACAGATTTTACGGGATCGGGTTGCTAGCCCAATCCTCCTCGGAGGGTGCACCACACACTCACATGCACGCACACACACTTTAGATGTTCCCTATTATATGATCGAAAACGCATTCTTTCAAATGCGTCTTGATTGACCTTGAAAGCATGAAACGGCAAAATGGCATATAAGCAAATTCTTTCCCTGGGAAAGAAATCGCTTGACCGCCTTCGTTATTTTGCCGTTTTTGTCACTGTAGTGCAATCTCAGAGTTGGTATGTTTAAGTAGAGGGGTATGGGGGGTGCAACCCCCCACTTTATGTAATGTTTTAAAGTTTTTTTTTTTCTTTTCTTTTTTGGAACAGCGATTTTTTTTTTTTTTTTTTTTTTTTTTTTTTTTGGTACCCCGGGAAAAAAAATCTCAGTTCTAAGTGTTCGGGATTGGAAGCTTTCACTTACATGGGGTCGATAAATAAGCGTTCACTTTTTTAAGCATTTGCTGATTTAATGTTGTTGCGTCTTTCGGCTTTTCCTGGTTAGGGGTCGCCACAACTCCTGTCCGCTAATGATTGGCAGTAGATTTTTACGTGCCGAGTTGCCAGCTCTGACGCACAATGTTCAACGAAGGTGCGCCCATTCACGCATGTCTCCACACAGAAGACGCCCTAGCTGGGAATCGAACAGGACAACATCTTACTGTGAGGTGACAATGCTACTGCAGCACCACCACCACAGTACTGAGTGTCCAGTCCATCTACTGCATGTCTTTGGAATGTGGGAGGAAACCAGAACACCTGGAGGAAACCCACACGAACGCAGGGAGGACATGCAGACTTCACACAGCAGGTACCTCAGCCAAGAGTCAAACCAGAGAACCTCTTGCTGTAAGGCAACAGCACTAACCACTACACCACTGCACCACCCTGTTCAGATTATAAATGCCTGTATTCTTGACTGTTAGTTGAGCCTACTGCAATAACTCCAGCAGTAACCGCTAACAAGAAATCTTTGGCTTCCTCTATCCCAGTACCATCAGATAAAGAGAGCAAGTGGTTAGACAAACAAGGTAAGAGACCATTTTGTCTACTGTGTTAGCCTTAAAGCTCTTGAGTTGTCAGGGCTATATGTTAACGTTTATGCTAAAATGTGCTTACAGTTTGAAAGAGTTTGCTGCTTTATTGTCTCCAGACAGGTATTCATATTTAAATCAGAGTGTTTCTAAGTAAACTCAAGTTTCTAAACTGATTCTGAGAAGCATGTATGACTGTGCTGACAGTGTCTAGAGCTTTTGCTTCTGCTTCTGGTATTGTGTTGAGAAGATTTGTACATAAGAATATTTCTGATGATCTGAAGTCTTAAATTCTTAATTCTCCACTTAACTGGATCTGGAATTTGGGCCTGCAGCTGCACAGATCCGTAAAAGTGGGATGACAGAGGTAAATTTATGTATGGAGTTTGTGGGATTTTTCAGATACATGGAGTCTACCTTAGCAAGACAGTTTCTCTGTCTTTAGAGGACAGGAGAGAAATCCCAGCCTACCAGTAAGCAGACCCCCAAAAGAAAATGGCAGGAGCATATCTTTCTCAAACCAAATAAAAGAAGTAACTTTCTCAAAAAGAGTCCAGCTCTGGCTAATGAATGACTTTGCCAAGAATCTGATCACATTACCCACATCTCCTGTCCCAGCTTCCTTACCTGTCTCACAATGACTGGCCCTCAACCCCTTACCCTGCAGTCAGTTGCTTTCAAAACGTATGGGTGTTGAGGTTGTTTCAGCAAGGATTCATTTGCCATTGGGTGAACTTTTCTCCTCCTTTCAGGGGAATTCCCCCACATCCACCCAACCAGACAGACCTGTTTTTATTTATTTTTATTTATTTAACATTTGTTAACCGGGAAAGTCCGACTTGGAACAAAGCCAATTTTCAGCGGAGGCCCAGGGAGAAAGGCTCCAGATACATGTCTTTGGACTGTTTCCACCAGTGCTACAACATATATGAAAAGCAGGGGTCGTAGAACCAACACCTGAAAATCACATGGACAGAGATTTTTATTCCACTATATTTTTGGTACCAAAGAAGGAACACACTTGGAAACATCTGTTAGATTTGTCTTTTCTCAGCATTTATGTGAAAGTTCCAAAAGTCAAGATGTTGAACCTACAGCCAGTGCTTGCACTGCTTCCAGGCCACTTGGACTTGTGGTAACACTACATCTCAAAGATGCTTACCATCACATACCCATTGCTCACTCTTTTTTAGGAAAATATCTAAGGTTTGCTTTAACTGTGACACATTCAGTTATCTGCATTATCCTGTGGGCGATCTACTTTACCTCAAATGTTCATAAAGTGCATAGCCCCATTGGTGACTCACAGCAGATTGCCTTTGTCCTTAATTAAAAGGCATGCTCATTTCTGTAGAGTCTTCTCCCAGATTTTTGGCATCCTTAACAAAGGTATCCAACTTCCTGTCATATTTGGGATTTCACTTGAAACCTACAATCTTGTTTTACACCATCTCATGAAATTGTCTCTTTGGGGTATCTGATAGAGACACTTGTGCAAAAAGGCCTTCCTTCCAAATGAAAAGGTAATAGCTTACTAGCAGAGTTTTTCTGAACTGCTTCTGGCTCCTGTAAAATAATTTTTCCGTATCCTAGGCCTCATGGCATCAATGAGCCTCAAGATAACACTTGCAAGATTATACATGAGAAAAATCCAGTGGTACCAAAAACAATTCTTGGACACAGCACCTACACTCTTTGGACTTGCAACTTCTTGTGCTGGGGTTTGTAAGGCAGGAATTGCAGTAGTGGAGGGATCAATGACACTCAGTCCATGCCTTGTTCTCTTCTACAGACACACAGACACACACAGACAGACAGACACACACAGACAGACAGACACAGACGGACACACAGACAGACAGACACACACACACAGACAGACACACACAGACAGACAGACAGGCAGGCAGGCAGACACACACACACACAGACACACACACACACACACACACACACACACACACACACACAGACACACCTTAGTGTGTCCAGACAAACTCTTCAGATTCTGCTTGGGTGCAGTTTCCATGGGAGTAAAAGTGCAAGATCTGTAGGACTCTTCAGACAGGCCAAGTTACATAAATATCAAGGAAATGCTAGCTGGGGTTCCTGCTGAGAAAACTCAACACCATATATGGACTTGGGACCCTTACAGGTGGTTATAGACAACACCACAGTGATGTGATGTTTCAACAAACAAGGGGATGCAAGGTTATGCCCTCTTTGGAGGTTGGCAGTGATGGCTTGGGAATTGGCTCTTCAGCATTCTCTGTCTGTTCAGGACTCCTACATTCTGTCAGAGCAAAACATTATGGCAGACAGATTCTGCATGTTCCTGGACTTGATCCAGATTTGGGGAACACCTCAAGTAGATCTGTTGCCACCTTACAAAACAAGCAACTAGAAAGTCTGTTTGAGACATCCTTGCAGCCAAACAAGGAGAACAAATGCTCTGTCATTCCCTTGGTTATAAATGCTCCTATATGTTGTTCCACCCTTTCCAGTTATTTTGAAGGTACTTCTAAAGATTCAGAAAGAATTGCCAAAAATCATTGTGGTGACTCCCTTCTGGCACAAGCAAAATTGCTTCACCCTTCTTAAGAAATGAGCCCAGGGCAGTTACCACAAACGTCCTCTGAGACTGTCCCTACTCGCACAGCACAAGTGGAGTTTAATATGTCCTGATATTAATCAACTGCAACTAACTGCTTGGATGATTTAGTTGTAATCCCTTTTAGGCACTGTTTTCATGAGGATGTGCAACAGGTACTAAAGGAGGCAAGAAAAACTGATACTAGAATGTCTTATATTGGCGAATGGGAAGAGATTTCTAGTTTGTGCCTTACCAGTTATGGGGGTCCCAAAAGGAAAGCAGCATATCCGTTTCTCAAATGTTTGTGTGAGCTACATAAAGATGGCTTGCTAGTTTTCATCAAAGTGTTAACCATCTCAGCTTTTCTAGCTGTTTCTAAAGGGAGTGTTGCACACGAGACCACCTTGAAAACAAGGTCAACCTTGTTTTTTTCTAGGGAAAGCTGACCTTAGCTCCTTTTGAACCAACTTTTCAAACTGACTTGTGGTTCATCACTTGTAATACTGTTTTGTGTGTTGGAAGGTGAGCATCACCTCTCATGGTGGGTGAACCCTATCTTGTTTTCTAATGGATAGGGTTGCATTACACACAGATTCTTTCATGCCAAAAGTTGTTTCTGGTTTTAGCTTAAATCAAGCCATCAATTTCCCAGATGTTCTTCGTGTTTCACTGTTGCAGTCATTACACTTGGGTTATCCTGCTGGCAGGCTATCCTCAGTCGGCCAGAATTCCAAAGTCTAGGTCCGGCATCGGTTGCTGTCACCTCTTCCCTGACATCAGTGCGCCAGGGGTATAAAAGATGCAGCCAACGCCATTTTCTTCAGTCTTTCTTGCCGCGTGGTGCCCGAAGCAGAAGCAGTTCGCAAGTGCCGGTCGTCCGACTCCTGAGATTTTTGTGTTCGAATTTCAGATCCAAAGTCTTCGTTAAAAGCTAAGTACCCCATTGAGGAAAACTTTTTTTTCTTGCTCCAGACCAATGTCAGAAAAAGTTAATAATTGTATTTCTTGTGGGAAGCAAATACCTCATAAGGACTTTCATTCTTACTGTATTCCTTGCCTAGGCCCTTACCATGCCGTTGCTAGTTGTCGGTTTTGTGCTAGATTTAACCAGCACATTATTAAGCGTCGGTACGATTTAGCATTTCACTATTTTGGCAGAAGATCTAATTATACCATGCCGTCGGTTAGCCATCCGACTAACGGAATTCACAAGAAACGCAAAGAAAAAGAAAAGGACAGGCATCCGAGGTCTAAAACTGACGAGGCTTCCTCTAAGCCAGTCGCCGGTTCTCAGTGAGGCGCTTTTGCAGCCCCTGACACCCGCTACTTTGGACCAGGAGGCCACTACAGACTCCCACGTGGAGTCGCCTTTGCCACTGGAAGCTCAAGTTATTGGACCTTCGGAGACTATTCCCTCAGATGGGTCCGGAGCCGCTGAGCAGGCATCGGCTTCTGAGGGTGTTTTCAGACATTAAAGTGACTCCAGCTACAAAGGCAAAGACTAAAGCACATTTAAAGACAAAGAAACAAGTACAACAGCCTCATGGTCAGGCCTCCATGCCCAAAAAACAGATGCTCAAAATGGCCGAAGACTTAATTACTTTGATCAGGGGTTCCCATCCCCCTCCTGATAAGAGGCCTAGGCAAGAGGCATAATATGAATCTTCAGATCAGGTTTCCATTTCATCTGATTCCTCTTCTGATCAGGAATACTCTCTTCCTCCCTATGAGGATTCTGATGATGAAGAATCTATCCCTTCAGCCTCTCCTCCTGAGGATTACTCTTTTGGGGGAAACCTTGCATACCATGAGGGAACATTTGCACTGGGAGAGCCAAGATTATTCAGAATCTAAGAAAAGGCTCCGAGACTTCCTTTTACTCCCACAACACAGGCCCCTAGCTATTCCACTTGTGTTAGACATTGCAGATGATGTATTTTCAGAGTCCAGTCTGACCCCTGACTCCTTACCTCCAGCTCCTGTTAAGCCAGCAGGTACTACAGGGTTCCTGACTCTCATAAATTCCTTTTCAAAAACCCTGCTGCTGACCCAGAAACCATCTCTCTGGGTCCCAAAGGGGTCAAGGCACTGCAAAAAACCCTACCCCCTCTGACAGGGATTCTAGGACATTGGCCAGATTGAGGAAGAAGATTTACACCTCTGCTACTTTGGCTATAAGGGCTTTAAATTGTCAGTTTCATATGCTCAAATATCAGCAATATATTATATCACTGCTTAAACAGAAAATGTTGATAAATTCTGAATGTGCAGAAAACAGAGAGATGCAGGATTTATTGCATGCACCTGAGCAAGTTGGAAAGCATACATTGCAATGTGGTTTTGATTCTTTGGGGGCCTCCTGCAGGGCTGCTGTTACAGGTTCAGTCATCAGGAGGTATGCTTGGTTAATGGAACAAAATCTGCCTGCCCATGTCAAAGCAAAATTAGATGCTCCATTACAGCATGATAATTTGTTTGATGTTAAAGCAGAGGAGGTGTTAAAGAAAATAGAGGACAAAGCTAAATCTATGCAAACGGTTAAGGATTTCTTGCAGGTACAGCCTCCAAGATTTAGCAGATATTGGCTTACAAAGAATTGGTCCTTTCCAGTGTCAGACCACAAAGGGGCAGATACAGACGCCCAAGAGGCAGAGCCCAGCCCCAAGGCTCGTACAAATCTAAACAATGGGGTGCTTCTCCCTCCAAAAGTGGAGAAGACAAATCACAGCCATACAGGAAACAGTCCCAATGACTTCCCCCTGCCTGCACCAAGCACTTATCTTCTGGCAGCACCTTTAGGGGGAAAACTAGCACTTTTTTCTCAAAATTGGCACATAATAACCCAGGACAAATGGGTTCTAGACATAGTGTCAAAAAGCTACAAGTTTCACTTCCATACCCTGCCAAGGACAAATGGTTGGCCAGACCTGCCAAAACATCAATGGGCAGAGGGACAAAAGCAAGTCTCATCCCTACCAGACCAAGAGCAGGGACAAGAATTTTATTCAAGACTGTTCTTGGTACCAAGAAAGGACAAGACCTGGAGACCAGTACTGGACCTATCTATTCTAAACACATATATGGATATACCAAAATTCAAAATGTTGACTCTACAGCAGCTTCTGCCCATGCTGGGCAAGAAGGCTTGGCTTGTGACTTTAGACCTAAAAGAGGCATACCTGCATGCCCCAATCAGATAAACATGCAGAAGATAACTCCGATTCAAAGCTGGGTCAATGCACTACCAATTCTCTGCACTGCTCTTTGGCTTATCTACTGAGCCCAGGGTCTTCACAAAGTGCCCTGCACCAATATTTGCATTCTGCAGACAAAGAGGGATACAAATATATCCTTACTTGGACGACTGCCTCATTCAAGCAGAGAACAAGGACATTCTACTACAGCATCTGGCGTTTGTAACTAGGGTACACAGTCAACAAAAATAAATCAAAACTAGTACCCTCTGTTCAGAATGCCCTGACAGCCTTCAAGGACCTACTTCATCCGGGACAACTACTGTTAAAGACGGACAACACCATTGTCATGTGGTATATAAATAAGCAGGGAGGCACTCATTCCTACCCCCTTTGCAGGCTAGCCATGACTTTGTGGGACACAGCATTGACTTACCAAGTACATCTGCAGGCACAATTCCTGCCGGGAAAGATAAATACTCTGGCAGACGAACTAAGCGGAAACCTCATGGATCCCCACGAGTGGAAATTGGATCCACAAGTCTTCAGCATGATAACAAGGAAATGGGGATGCCCGAATATAGATCTATTTGCCTGTCCTCACAACTACCAACTAAAAAGATTCTGCACAAGGACTTAACACAGACTAGCATGGAAAGTGGATGCCCTGTCTTTCAGCTGGAAAAGCTTAGGAGTTTATGCCTTTCCTCCACTGCCTCTCCTTCCCAAGGTACTCCTGAAGGTCAGACAAGAGAAGCCAAAGATGATACTGATTGCCCCAGACTGGCACCGCCAGTACTGGTATCCATTCCTAAGGAACTTGTCTCAATGCCCAGCTTGGACTTTGCCTCTAATATGTCATCTACTGTCCCAACAAAACAATCAGATCCTGCACAGCCAACTCAAGACCTTAAATCTGGCAGCATGGTGGATAATGTAGTCATACAAAACACACCTCTCACTAAAGCTGTGATGGATGTCATTTTGGAGGCCAGAAGGCCTAGTACCAGAAAATCTTAGGCTGGAAAATGGAAGAGGTTCTGTGCCTGGAACCAAGCACAAGGAATTGACACAGCTGTACCAAATATTCCTCAGATTTTGCAATACTTAACTGAGATTCTGGACAAACGCTTATCCTTTTCATCAATTAAAATTCATGCATCTGCCATTTCGGCTCATTACAATACAGAGTCACCAATCTTTTCCCATCCTTTGTTAAGGCAGTACCTCAAAGGAGCCAAAAACTTAAGGCCTCCAAGGAGATCACCAATACCTGCATGGGACCTTAATTATGACTTGGAAAAACTCACCCTGCCTCCTTTTGAGCCAGCCGCTACAGCTGATATAAAGTTTTTATCTTGGAAAACAGCTCTGCTCCTAGCAATAACCTCTCCAAGACAAGTCTCAGAGCTAGGGACTCATGGCTGTGGAACCTTTTTTCATTTTTTATCCAGACAGGGTTTCTCTGAGGACAACCCTGACATTTATGCCTAAGTTAGTGTCCAGTGTGGCCCTTAACGAAACTATTCATCTGCCTACCTTTTATCCAAACCCACAGAGTAAGGGGAGAGAATTCTGCATTCTTTGGACATATACAGACAGCTACGCTTCTACTTGAACAGAACCAAAGCTTTCAGGAAGACAGAGCAACTACTAGTGACATATGCTGCAGGATCACAAGGAAAGGCCATCTCAAAGCAGACTATTTCAAAGTGGATAGGCCACTGCATTTGTTTCTGCTATTCACAACATGGCAAGCCAGTGCCTAAGGGCATTAGGCCACATTCAACCAGAGCAGCAGCCTTCCTCAGGGGAGTACCAACCAAAGACATTTTAGAGGCTGCTACCTGGAGTTCAGTGCACACCTTTACAAAGCACTATCATTTACCACTCTACTCTAAATCCAGGGCAGGCTTTGCCACAGCAGTTCTGCAGGGCCTCATAGCTGCTCCTAATGCTGTGTAGCTCCAGCCTCCCAACCATAGCTTTGGGATTCAACCCAAGTGTAATGACTGAAACAGTGAAACACGAAGAACATAGTACAGCTGTGTACACTTACCATAAATGTAGATGTTCGAGTGTATTCACTTTTGCAGTCCAGGGTACCCACCCACCATCCCCCATTTCTTTGCTGGAACTTCTCTGCACTTCTCTAATCTATACAACCTATGTGGTGTATTTGCTTATAGATGAAGGTATAATATATTTTGGTGCATGCATGTTTTATTGGCATATTTTTAGCCTACCCTTTTGGGGGCACCTGACATCTGGGGCAAGAAAAACTGAAGAAAATTGCGTTGGCTACATCTTTTATACCCCTGGCGCACTGACGTCAGGGAAGAGGCGACAGCAACCGACACCTGACCTAGACTTTGGTATTCTGGCCGACTGAGGGTAGCCTGTCAGCAGGATAAACCAAGTGTAATGACTGCAACAGTGAATACACTCGAACATCTACATTTATGGTAAGTGTACACAACTGTACTTTTTCTTCCCAGAGCCAAAAAAAAAAAGCAAGGGAGAACAGATCCTACAGATTTTAGATGTACACAGGCAGCTCAAGTATTACTTGACAGCGCCAAGTCCTTTAGGTAAGCTGAACAGCTGTTTTGTTTCCAATGTTGAGACTAAAAGGCCAACCCATGTCTAAACAGACTATATCCAGATGGTTGCTCTCTCCTATTGTTTTTTTGCTATTCCCACCAGGCAAAATTAAGGCACATTCTAACAGGTCTTCATCATCTTTGGCATACTGTAAAGGAGTAGACTGTAGAAGTTTTCTAGAGGCAGCACCTTGGTCCTGTGTTCATATCTTCACAAAGCACTACAAACTGGGCTCCTTCTCCAAGTCAAGGACAGGCTTTGCTTGGACCATTCCTCATGGGCTCCTGAACCCTTATCTTTCCATATCCCAGGTGGGATAAGCTGTGGGAATCTTCCATTAGGCTATTGCAACAGTGAGAATAAAGAGCGTAGTACTGCTATGTAAGTCCTGCTTTACCCATAACAGTAGATGTTTGAATTTCTTCAGTGCTGCAGTAGCCACACCCACCCACATCCTCCTTTGTAGATGGTTGAGGTGCGACACAACCTCCTTTGTTACAGCTGCTGTTGTTGTTTGGCTGATTTTTGTGGTGATCATTGATTGTTGGCCCAGAATGACTCTATCTTCCTTTTTCAAGGCAGTAAAATCTTGAAAATTTACATCACAATGGTTACTAATTTACTTGCTTCCAAAAAGGGTGAAGCCAATATCAGTACCCAGAGTGATTGAGAAGTAGGAGCTTTGGAAAAGACACTACATACAGGCTACTGCAACAGTGAAGACATTTAAACATTACTGTTATGGATTAGTATGTCTTAGCATAACTGTAATTACACAGCAGAGCATAAAATCATCATCTAACCAAGGCCAGAGACTTTTTTTGTGTTTAAGATCCTAACCCCACTGTACATGGCCAGTAATACTCCCAGAGTTTAGTATGCAATGGCCATCAGCAAGGATGAATCTGTCATTTCAGTGAATGGTGTAAGCACTCAAGCCAGCCCTGCGCCCTTCTAGCTAGCACTCTGCTGAGGATCCAGCCATGGGAGCATGTACCCCAGGCATGTTCATCCACAGCCTATCCCCAAGAGAGGTGAGCTGGCAAATTACCATCACTTTTCTCCTTCCCCAGTGCCAGCTCCAGCAAGTGCTTGAGCTGAAAGTTGAACTCAGATCAATTGGTCATAATCAACACTTTATTCTTCTGTGCTAACAGAGCTGACTTCATATTTTTGTTTTAAGCAGTTACCTACTTGACATTTACAGCATAAAATAACATCCAAACTATAGTTATATTTCCCTGTTTTTATACAGCAGTTTTTTTTTTCTTCCACAATATGTTATAGGTCCCTTAATTCGTTAAGTCCATTAGGTTGCAAGCTGCTGTTTAGATCCAATACTATTTCCCTTTTTTCTTTAACTTCATGTCACCACTGACTGACCTATTGTGCAGTTTGCATTGCCTTTATGAATCTGTGAAAAATATATGCCTACAAGAGTATTAAGAAAGTTTTCATTAATACCACACGTCTTATGCACCAGTTCTAGTAGTCTTTTCTTAGAGCTACCCAAAGTAGCATAAGTCATAAATTTTATATCCCAGAAATTGTTTGATCTTTTTGCCCGTACCTAGCCATTCCATGCATTTTGCCATGGAAATATGCACACATCATCCAGTTATAAAAGCCACATGGTTCTGTGAAACCTACTTTATCTACTTCTGGGTTATAGGTTTGCAGGTGCCTGTCCTGGCACTCTGTGCATCAGCAAAACTAATTTTATATAGGGCACCAGTTCATCACAAAGTACACAGACAGACACACAGACAGACACACAGACAGACACACAGACAGACACACAGACAGACACACACACCCTTTTTCCCAGTATGGATGATTACCATTTCACTTCCTGCATATCTTTTTAATGTAAGAAGAAACGTGAACACCTGGTGGAAACAAACACACAGACACCACACACAAGGCACCCCCCATTCCAAAATAGAGAACCAAGAATTGTGAGGCAGCAATGCTAACTTTACCAGAGCTAATGAAACGTGTATGTTCACAGGTTCATAGGCATTTACTAGGCTAATGACCACAATGGCCTTTTTAATCCTTGCCATGCATCCCAGATCTCTGACATGTACTCTTGATAAGTGCAAGCTGGGGGTTGGGATATGGAACATTTATAGGCTTCTTGTGTCCATTAGAGACATAGGTGCCAAACCACGGATGAATTTCCTGATGTCCTTTAAGAATGCAACTGCAGTCATAACATGTGGGTTGTCCTGCCTCAGGCAGCCCTCGGTCGGCCGGATTCCAAAGTCTGGGTCCGACGTCTGCTGATGTCGCATTTTTCTCCGACGTCAGAGCGGCTGGAGTACATAAGCATCAGTCAACGCCATTTTCTTCAGTCTTTCTTGCCGCGCGGTGCCCGAAGCAGAAGCAGTTCGCAAGTGCCGGTCGGTCAGCTCCTGTATTCTACGATACCAAAGTCATCAAAAAAGCTAAGTACCCCGTTGGGGATCTTTTCTTGCCTCAGCCGATGTCAGAAATTACTGAAAAAGTTAACAATTGTCTTTTTTGTGGTAAACAAATACCTCATAAGGATTTCCACTCTTACTGCCTCCCTTGCCTGGGCCCAGACCACGACGTCTCGGCCTGTGTAGCCTGTGCTCGCTTCAACAAGCGCACTCTCAGGCGCCGGGCGGAGTTCGCTGAAGATTTTTTCGGCGATAAATTTGCCTACACCATGCCGTCGGATCTTCCGACATCGCAAACTCCCAAAAAGCGAAAAGACCGGGACCGACATCCTCGGCCCGCGTCTACCACAGACTCCATGCCAAAACCTACCGCGAGTGCTCCGGTTCCCTCTGAGACGGTCTCTCCACCACTCCGAACCGAAGACACCGCATTACCGATGACTCAGATTCCAGACATTACTCCGCCAGTTATAGACTTTCCTCCGGATACCGAAACCGAGGAAATGCACGAGACCATTGCTGTAGACAAGGTCACTCCTGCACGTGGAGCTGCCAGGCCTCCTATGGCCATGTCTATTAAGGCCTACACTAGGGCTAAGGCAGCCAGCAAAACAAAGCATATTACTTCTAAATCCTTACCTCAGCCGACTCCGGAGACACAAATTATGTCCATGGCTGCTGATTTAATTTCCATGAATAGAGGTTCACAGGCCCATCCTGAGAGAGCATCCCAGCCTCCTCCTGATAAAAGGCCCCGGGTTGAACCCTCTGACCCTACTCCTGCAGATGTGGACTCTGAGGGCTCTGTCCACTCTGATAGCCAGGAAGAGCTCTTCCAGACCTATGAGGACTCGGATGAAGAAGATTCCATCCCTTCGGCCTCCCCTCCTGAGGATATTTCTTTTGGGAAGTTCTGCACACCATGAGGGTACATTTCAAGTGGCAGGGTCAGGAATATTCTGATTCTAGGAAACGCCTTAGGACTTTCCTTAAGAAGCCTCAGCACAGGCCCTTAGCTATTCCTCCTGTACTTGATGTTCTGGATGATTTGTATTCTGATTCTAGTGCTACACCGGTATTACAGGGTCCCAGAAACGCATTCCCATTTATTCAGGGCCCATACTGCTGATTTGGAAACTATTTCACAGGGGCCTAAAGGAGTTTCAGCCTCCACCTCAAAAAATCCTTTGCCCTCCAACAGGGAAGCAAGGTCATTAGAGAGATGGGGAAAAAAGGTTTACACATCCACTACCTTATCTATGAGAGCTTTAAATTGCCTTTTTCATATGTTACAATATCAGGATTATCTCTTAGAAGATTTACAAAAAACATTAGCTTCTCCTGATCCTTTAGACAGGAAGACTTTGCAGGAAGCTGTACATAACACTCAGCAAGTAAGCAATCACTTCCTGCAGTGTGGATATGATGCACTGGAGGCTTCATGTAGGGCAGCTATGACAGGGGCAATGATTCGTAGGCATGCTTGGTTAAAAGATCAACCTCTACCAGATCATGTAAAAGCAAAACTTCTGGATGCACCTTTGGAAAAGAACAAGCTTTTTGGTGCAAATGCTAAGGATGTGTTAAAGACCATCAAAGAAAAGGCAAAATCAGTTCAGACGGTGAAAGATTTCCTCCAGGTTCAACCCCCCAGATTCAGTAGGAATTGGCCTTCAAAAAACTGGTCCTTTCCTAATCCAGAAAAGTTTCAAAGGGGTAAGAACAGACGTGGCCGAGGAAGAGGCCAATACAGAGGCCCTTACAGGGGACGACAATGGCAGCCAGGAAACCAAAGAGGTGATGCAGGGGTTTCACCTGCCCAACAACCACAAACTCAATGACTTTCCTCTACTGCCGCCTACCAGGGAACAACTAGAAGCTCCCTTGGGCGGGAAACTATCTCTGTTTGCAGAAAACTGGCACAGACTGACAAAGGACAAATGGATTTTGGACATTATAGACCGAGGGTACTGGTTTCATTTTCATACCTTACCAAGAAAACAAGGCATGTCAAACCTACCACAAAATCAAAGGGCAGAGGCTATCAAGCAAATCACTCTACTGACTCGAATGAAAGCAATAGAAAGAGTTCCACAACAAGAACAAGAACAGGGGTTTTACTCAAGACTGTTCCTTGTTCCAAGAAAAGAATCTCAGTGGAGACCAATACTGGACTTGTCCGCATTAAACACCTTTCTCATAGTACCAAAGTTCAAAATGCTGACTCTACAGCAACTCCTTCCCATGCTGGGCAAGGAGTCGTGGCTGATTACTCTGGACCTCAAGGAGGCATACCTGCATGTCCCTATCAGACACAGCTGCAGAAGATACCTCAGATTTCTTGCAGGGCCAGAGCATTATCAATTCTCAGCATTGCCATTTGGCTTATCTACTGCGCCCAGAGTATTTACAAAATGCCTGGCTTCAGTAATTGCTCATTGCAGGCTCCAGGGTATACAAATTTACCCATACCTGGACGACTGCCTCATACAAGCGGACGACAAATTGATGTTGACAAAAACCTGGATTATGTCATACGATTACTTCAAGCTCTGGGATACACAGTCAGCTTCCAAAAGTCCAGACTGCAGCCATCCCAGCAAATAATCTTCTTAGGAGCCAAACTAGACACAGCCTCTCAGATGGCTTACCTGACAGAAGACAAGCAAGAGAAGTTAACTCATTACTTCAAAGGTTTAGCAAAACTCACCCAGATGACTGCAAGGAGATTCCTACAGGCCCTGGGTTACATGGCATCCTGCATTCTACTGGTTCCATTAGCAAAACTACACATGAGAAAGCTTCAATGGTACCTAAAAAGCATTTGGTCTCAACACAGCAACAACTTGGAGACAATCATACCACTCATTCCATGCCTACAAAAGGAATTCCTATGGTGGGCCTCGGTGAGCCAGGAAAACACAGGTATGTCATTCAAAAAACCACAGATAACACAGACCGTGACTACAGATGCCTCAGACCTTGGATGGGGGGCGCACATGGAAGGCAGGTGTATACAAGGACAATGGATTCCAAGGGAAACACATCTGCATATAAACCAAACGGAAATGCTGGCAGTAATGCATGCCATCGAGGCTTTTCAACACCAACTCCAGCAAGGCCATTTAATGATACGGACAGACAACACCACTGTGATGTGGTACATAAACAAGCAAGGGGGCACCCACTGTTACCCCCTTTGCAGACTGACAATGCAACTTTGGGAGAAATCACTGAGCCTAAACATCCAGTTACAATCCCAGTTTGTTCCAGGAAAAAACAATGTGTTGGCAGACAGCCTAAGCAGGAATTTCACAGACCCACACGAGTGGAGGTTACATCCGAAGGCCTTCAGACAACTCACTTCGACATGGGGCAAGCCAGAAGTGGACCTATTTGCCTCTCACCTCAACCATCTTCTACCAAAATTTTGCACAAGGACATACCATCCAAAAGCTTGGAAAATAGATGCCCTCTCATTCAACTGGAACTCCCTAGCAATCTATGCATTTCCACCTCTGCCACTGATGACCTCAGTATTACTAAAGATCAAAGCAGAGAAGCCCAAGGGAATAATAATAGCTCCGGATTGGCCAAGACAACACTGGTACCCACCACTACGGAGCATATGTCACACCAGGAGGTGGGCCCTCCCTCAGTGGCCTCTACTTTTGACTCAACACAATTTCGAAACACTGCATCCAAACCTTCAGACACTGCAGCTAACAGCCTGGGAGATCCCATAAATAACTTCAGCTTATCTCTCTCCAAGGAAGTTCAGCGGATACTAACAGAGGCTCGAAGACCATCCACCAGAAAGGTTTACTTAGCAAAGTGGAAAAGATTCAGCCATTGGAATACCAGCAAGGGACATGATGCATCATTGCTGAACATCCCACTTATCTTGGAATATTTGGCAGAGATGTTAAAGAACGGCCTTTCATATTCTTCCATAAAGATACATGCATCTGCTATTTCAGCTAGATACAACACTGATCCTCCTGTTTTCTCTCACCCCTTACTAAGACAATTCCTCAGGGGAGTCAAGAACATTAAGCCACCAAGAAAGGCCCCAGTGCCGGCCTGGGACCTCAACTTTGTCCTAGAAAAACTGACTCTACCTCCTTTTGAGCCAGCAGCTTCAGTTGACTTGCAATTTCTCTCATGGAAGACAGCTTTCCTGTTGGCAATTACCTCAGCAAGAAGGGTTTCGGAGCTACAGGCCCTAATGGCAATACCACCCTTTATTATTTTCCACAGAGACAGGGTTTCATTAAGGACCAACCCAACTTTTATGCCAAAGGTGGTATCTAGGGTTTCTCTAAATCAAGCCATTCATCTGCCTGCTTTCTTCCCCAATCCTGAGAATAAGGGGGAAAGACTTTTGCATACCTTGGACATTCACAGACAACTTCGATACTACCTGGACAGAACCAAGGCCAGTAGGAAGTCTGAACAACTTTTTGTAGCTTACGCCCCTGCAGTCCAAGGAAAAGCAATTTCAAAACAGACTATTTCTAAATTGATTGGACATTGCATCAGATTCTGTTATTCCTTTCATGGAAAGACTGTTCCAGCCAATGTCAGACCACATTCCACCAGAGCTACAGCCACCTCTACAGCTTTTTTAAGAGGGGTGCCTACCAAGGACATTCTAGAAGCTGCTACATGGAGCTCCGTGCATACATTCTCCAAATACTACATTCTCCCTCTATATTCCAGATCCAGAGCAGGCTTTGCTTCAGCAGTCCTGCAGGGTTTGATTGCCACACCATCTCTTTCCTAGAGCATACCTCCTCCCCCAGCTAAGCTATGTTATTCTACCCACATGTTATGACTGCAGTTGCATTCTTGAAGGACATAGTACAGTTTTGTACCTACCATAAATGTAGATGTCCGATAGACATGCAACTGCAGTCGGATTTTCCCTCCCTCCATACCCCTCTATGTCTAGGGTCCACTCCTATCCCTGTTACTCTTAGCTGGGGATATCTGTTATGGTGTATTTGTTTTATTGCTCATTTATTTGTTTGGAATCCTGTTTTGTCTTCCAATTTGATTACAGCCTTCCTTGGAGGGCACCTGGCATCTGGAGCAAGAAACACTGAAGAAAATGGCGTCGGCTGATGCTTATGTACTCCAGCCGCTCTGACGTCGGAGAGAAATGCGACATCAGCCGACGTCGGACCCAGACTTTGGAATCCGGCCGACCGAGGGCTGCCTGAGGCAGGACAACCCACATGTTATGACTGCAGTTGCATGTCTATCGGACATCTACATTTATGGTAGGTACAAAACTGTACTTTCCCTGTCCAAGTTACACTTTGAATTAGGTTAAGGAGGAACTCTGCTTCATATGGATGGGGAGACTGTTCTAGAGAAGGGGTAGTCTGGGAGTCTAGGATACATACCTGTCTCTCCAAGTCCTATTTATATCACAGGCAAGGTTTAAATCTTTAGAATGGGTAATACTGGTGACGTTTGTTTTGTGGCTATGCAGCAGGTCCATCAAAGTGGGATCTGACAATGCCTTGTATGCTAAGCATAGATCTCCCTGCAACACCCTGTAGGAGACAATATAGGGATAGGTCCTTGAGACGGTCTGCATGGATATACCTGGTCAGGTGCATACGAAAGGGGTTTTTGTACTCCATGATAGGTCTGAATGCCAAATACAGTGGAACAATGACTTCCTTGGACCTAGATGCTATACCTTTGTTTTTAAGTTGCACAACATAGAATGATTTCCTTGTTTTATAGTCACATGATGATCAAAGGCTAGACTACCATCTGTGTGTCCCAAGTCCCTGACTACTAGGTCAACTCTTAAGAGTATGTTGTCAGTGTGATAGTTACCAGTAGATGACTTTCTGAAGGATACTGTTATGCATTTCTTGGCATTTAGTTTTAGTTTATGGCTCTGACACCAGTTATTTGTCTGTGTCAGCCCTTCCTGGAGAACATTTGTGTCAGTGGGAGATTCAGTGACTGCTCCTAATTTGCAATAATTTGCAAATTTAGTCAAGCAGAGGCCATTGACATTTGCCTTGACTTGAAATGGTCCCAGAACCAGTTCCTGAGGGACTCTGCTTGTGACAGGCCTCTTTGTGAAGGTGGCCTCTCCATTTCTAGCTTCCTGAGCCCTGCCTGTGAACCAGCTGGCTATTCACTGGGTGAGATAAGAGTCTGTACTTAACAACTTGATTTCTCAATAATGCACTAGTAGGGTATTGTGTCAAATGCCTTGGCCAGGTCAAGGTAGGCAGTGTGAATTATTTTGCCCTTATCCATTGCTTTGAAGATTCTCTCAGAGAAGTCCCATAGATTGGGTAGGAATGACCTGCCCTTGTCAAAAACAAATTGAGTTGGGTCCAGTGTCTGGAGGTTTCCTATGTCATTATTACAGATCATTGTCTTTCTATTCACATGTTGCAGTATTCATAACGGTAGGGAGGTTGCTGCCTGCAGCACCAACATTTATTTTTTATTATTTATTTATTTTACATTTGTTGACTGGGCTAGTCTGACTGGATATATGTCCATTTTCAGTAGAGGCCCGGGGAGAAAAGCTCTGATATATGCAATCATACAATAAATGCAATAGTATCATAACATACAATATATGCAATAGCAGGAAGTGACATCAAAATTGATTTCGATAAGACATAAAGTGTACAGTCAGCAAGAAAAAAAAAACTTAAGATAACATATAATATGAAAAATAAAAAATAAGCAAGATTAGTTATTTTACATCATAGGCCTGGGTACAGGCATACATACTCATGTTTACTTACAGCTAAGTAGAAGGTGAGCACTTCTAGAGTAAATCACGCATTTAATAGAGCTGAGAGGCAGTCTCCTTTAATACTTGGGTAGTGGTTGGCATTTTTAGTTAGACCAAATAGATATTGTAGGACAAAATAGGGGGGGATGAGTGAAGGGAGTGGGAGATAGCGAATGGGATGTTAGTCAGGGTTAGAGCAAGGGCATAGCCAGTGTGTTATGAGGTTTTCCTTGAGATATTGTTTGAACAGCAATGTAAAAGAAAGAGAAGAGTTCATTAGGAAGTTGGTTCCAGGTTTTTCCCACTGTGTTAGAGAATATTGAGTCTCCAGCCTTATTGTTACATTTAGTAGTGGAAATTAGTAGCTTATTAGCTGAGTGTAGTGTTTCCAGATTTTTGTATGGAGTAATCAGACTAGAGAGGATTTGGGGTATTCATAGGGTGGTAGAGAATCTTTCTTTTGGATGATAGTAAGTTTGTTGATAATGAAGTGGGTTCTGCAGTTCTAGTCATCCCAGCTGTTTAAGGTTGTGACAGTGATGGGTTCTAAAAGGGGCGCCTGTGGCGAATCTGGCAATGTTATTGTAGCTGGTTGCAAGTTTGCTCAGGTTGTTTTTAGATAGGTTGATATAAATGGCACAGGCATAAAACGGGGTAGAGATAAGGTGGGTTTGGGCAATGGTAGTTCTGGCCAATGGTGTGAGGAAGGTTTTGATTCTATAAAGGGAGCCTAGTTTTCTGTTTACTGACTTTATAGTAGTATTACTATGATCATCATAGTTAAGGTAGTGGTCTATTGTGATACCTAAGAGTCGAGTTGTAGTGTCTGGGGATATGGTAGTTCCATTGTTAGATGTTACTGTGAAGTGACATTGTGGAGACTTTTGGGTAGGAGTGAAAAGCAACAATTTCATTTTTTTGGGGTTCAGGAGGAGGCAATGTTGCATAAACCAATTTTCAGCATTATTAAATACTGTTTGAGTGAGGGTCTGGAGTGAGGAAATAGAATTGGCAGAACAGATTAAAGTTGAATCATCTGCATATTGTAGACAGGTGGCTTGTGGTGTGTTAGCTTTAAGATCATTAATAAAATAGAAAAGAGAAGGGGACCTAATATAGAGCCTTGAGTTACTCCAGTATTAACAGGGAGGGGTGTAGATAAATTATTATCCCAGAGGACAGCTTGTTGTTTATCTAAATAGGATTTAAACCAGAGTATTGCCTGGGTATCAAGTGATAGGGCTGTTAGTATGTCAATAAGTAGGTGATGGTTGACCATGTCAAAGGCTTTTGACAGGTCAATAAGTAGTGCAGAGGAAAGAGTTATTGCAATTTGTGTTTATGCAGTCAGAAAAGGATGGCAAGGCAGTGGTAGTATTGTGCAAGGTCTAAAACCATGCTGACAGCAAGTAAATTATGAGAGAGAAGGTGGAAGAGTAGCTGTCTGGATACATTTTCCATTATTTTAGCTAATGGAGAGAGTAAGGCTACTGGTCGATAGTTAGAAATCTCAGTAGAAGAGCCACCCTTATGCAGAGGGATAATGTGCAAGACTTTCCAGATGGAGGGAACTGTTCCTTCTGAGATTGTTCTGTTTATAAGGATGTATATAGGATAGGCAATGACTTTAGATGCTATTTGTAGGTAATCAGCTGGTAGACGGTCAGCTGAGGGGGTGCATGGTTTGAGTTTTTGAAGGAGGGAGCAGATGAGTGATGTTTGGTACTGGTTGTAGGTGAAAAGAAGGAGCTGAGCTATTTGTGCTAACAGGGGGCAGTGTATTTGCTAGATTTTGAATAGCTTTGGTGAAGTAGTTGTTGAAGGCATCGGCAATTTGTTTAGAGTTATTCTGGGTAATACCTGATGGGGGTGGGAGTTTTAGTATGCCCTGGCTGAAGCAATTTGTTAATGCCTGACCAGAATTTTTGCGGTTGTTTCTGGTGGGTCTGTTGTAGATGAAGGTAGTAGTTACTTTTGTCGAGTAGAATTTCCTTTTTGGTAGAGTTTCTTAATCCGGCCAGTATACTAAAGTCTTGATTCAGGAGGGTACATGTGAAGTCCTGCGCTAGGGCCATAAACCGACATAGGGTATAAAAGTGGCGTTTGCACGTACCCTCTTCAGAATTTTCCTGCCACAGTGAATGTCTGACTCCAGTTCACCCAGTTTGGAAAGCAGATTGCCAATTCAGACGACTGTTACAAACAACCACTAAAGATAAGTACCCACGTATCACATATTTCAAAAAATCAGTGAGCCCCACAGCCCTTAAGGCTAAACAACGCACCTAACACACTTGTAATAAGGGACTCTATTGTCAGACACACTGACTTCCCTCTGAACAGACTGAACAAGGAGAAGGTCACTGTAAGCTGCCTGTCGGGTGCCAGGATCCACCACATAACACAAGCACTCAGGTCACTCCAAAGCAAGTACAAATATGACTCCGTCATTGTCCATGCTGGTGTGAATTACCGGAGACTTACCTCCCTGGACTACATGAAGAGACATAGAAGAGCTCTCTGATCATGTAGCCCAGACCGGTATGACCCTGACCTTGAGTAGCATCTTGCCCTCACCAAGAATGATGCCACAGTATAAAGACAAAATGATCAATTTTAACAATTGGCTAAAGTATTGGTGTCATTCTAAGGGGATTCAGTGTCTGTCAGCCTGGAATGACATGCTTGACGAGCCACGCTGCTTTGCTAGGGACGACTTGCACCTGTCACCCTTGGGCTTTCGAATACTGGCTAAGGCTCTTGCCACCCCCATAGTGCCTTTCTTTGGCAAGGCTCAAAAGACAAACCCACCTCCATAGACAACACAAGAAAAAAAAAGGGTAATGCTGCTCAACGCCAGAAGTCTAAACCTCAAGATGCACGCACTCGAGGCTCTCCTCTGTATGGAGAATATCGATATCTGTGCAGTGACAGAGACCTGGTTCAAGGCCCCAGAGAGCACCCCAGCACTACCAGGTTATACCTCATACCATGCTTTTCGGCCCAAAACTTGTACTGAACCACAAAAGGAGGGGGAGTATCCATATTCATCAAAGATACCCATACCTCCAGGTTAGTGGCACTACACGAAGCATCGGAGACCATCCATGTACAGTTAACAGTAGGCAAAACTGCCTTTCAGTTTATAACTTCTACAGACCACCCTCCCAAACTCAGGAACCCCACTCTGCCTTCCTGAGAACATTGGAGAATATGAAGGTCTCTCCAAACACAATAATATTGGGTGACTTCAACTACCCAAACATCGACTGGGAAAAACTACTCAAGCCCCAACACCCTTGCCCAACGGTTCCTAGAATTTATAAACTCAAATGCTATGGAACAACTGGTCACCACTCCCACAAGAGGGGATAACATATTGGACCTGGTCATCACCAACATGGGGACTCTATGTTCCACACCAGAGGTATGTCCCTCATTGGTAAGATCAGACCATAAATTAATCTCACTGGACATCCATATCTCATCCCCACCCCTAGCCAAGGAAATCACGGTGAAAAATTTCTCAAAAGCAAATTTCACACCTCTCAAAACCACCGCGCCAGTGGAAAATACTGCCCAAACAGCAGAATCTTTTACAAATGCATTCTATGGACACCTACAGGAATGCATGGATTGTGCTATCTCAAATAAAACCAAGACTCACTCCTCCAAAAGCAGGAGACCAGTCTGGTGGACCCCGGCCATAAATAAGCTATACAACAGAAGGAGGAAGCTGCTTACATGATAGAGCAAAATCCCAAAAAGGGAGGGCATCTCTGATCAGTACTTGCAAGAAACTACGATCCCTCATAAAATTATCTAAGGTCAGCTTCGAAAGAAAAATTGCACAAGACACTAAAGATAATCACAAGGCCTTCTTTAGTTATGTCAGGAATCTGGGGGGCAACTCCCAGATATGCTCTGAGTTAGTACAAAATGACAAAAAATACACTGATCCCACAGACATTGCCAACATCCTGGCAGACAGGTTCAGTGCAAACTCCCCCCCCCCCAAAAGACCAAATGTCTATCCCAACAGAATGTAGCCTCCCTGACATCACAAATGCACAGGTGAGAGCTGCCCTCTCCAAAGCAAAAAAAACACAGCATCAATGGGACCAGATGGTGTCCCAGGCTGCGTCTTACACGAGCTCCAAGAAGAACTAAACCCTCACATAAAGTCACTGTTCAATCTCAGCCTTACTACAGGATATGTACCCAAGGAATGGCATACAGCAACAGTGGTCCCGCTCCACAAAGGTGGTGCCACAACAGACCCAGGAAACTATCGCCCTATAAGCCTGACTAGTCTGGTCTGCAAAGCTATGGAGCGTATCATCATGGAACTCCTAAACAAGGACATTGGTAACCTCCAGACACTGGATCCCACCCAATTCGGCTTTAAGGGCAGATCTTGCCTCTTGAACCTGGTCGACTTCTTTGAAACAGTTACCCAGGCCATAGATGAAGGGAAGGTAGTCCACATGGCCTACCTGGACCTCGCAAAAGCCTTTGACACAATACCCCACTCGGGCATCATAAATAAGCTCACCATCTTAAATATCAACCCCTATGTCAAACTGGCTCAGGGATAGAACCCACATGGTCAGTATTGCAGATGCCATGTCAGACTCCAAACCAGTTACAAGTGGCGTCCCACAAGGCTCAGTCCTGGGACCTCTCTTGTTCGGTATATACTTCTCTGAGGTACAGGCTAATACGGGAGGACTATGGCTGACCAAGTTCGCAGATGACTGCAAGCTGGGCACCATAATCGACTCTCCGGCTGACAAGCATCCTCCAAAAGGGTCTCACAAGAGACTGATAACTGGTGCCAGAGCCATGGCCTTAAGCTAAATGCCAAAAAGTGCATAGTCATCCCCTTCGGGAAAAACAAAGTGCCCACAAATTACCACATAGGTGGTAATCCATTAAGTACGGAAGAAGTAATTAGGGATTTGGGGACCCAAGTAGATAGAAACCTCTCTTTTGACAATCACGTTGCTAGAGTGGTTAGAAAGACCTTCTATATAGCCCACCTTATCACAAAAGGGTTCACATCTAGAACAAGAGAGGGGTCATTGTGCCCCTCTACTCATCACTCATCAGGCCCATAATTCAATACAATGCCCCATTTGGGATGTACCTTACCCGATACCTGCAGCAACTGGAGAGGCCCCAAAAGTACCTCACCAAGAGGATCAAGGGACTGATGCCCTATGCAGTTCGGCTAAAGAAACTCCAGCTCTACTCAGTTGCTTACTGCCTACTCAAAGGTGATCTATGCCTGACGTATAAAGCCATGTCCAACCCAGAATTAATGGACATGCTCCACCTCAGGAAATCCAAATCCCTTAGAGCTACATGCTCCAGGGACTTAAACCTCAGCACAGAAATAAATAGGACATGCTGGAGGGACAGATTCATATTCCAGAGGCTGGCCTCACTCTGGAACAGAATCCCAGTCCATGTTAGGCAGAGCCCCTCGCTAACCCTCTTCAAGAGAAATCTTGACGAGTGGATGGGAGATGGTAAGTTCACCCCTGGGATCTCTTCTGTGTCCCTGCTAGACAGGGGCACAGTAAACTAACCTTAAAAGGGCTATCTTCTGTGACCTACTCTACAGAGGCACAGTAAACCAATCTAAAAGGGTGGTGAAAGCCATACACACTCTGGCTAGACTTGTAAATGCCCCAGGGCAGATAGCCTAGTATAAACCTATGAACCTACCCTGTAGGGTTTTCATTGCACGTTTTTTACCAATACGTACATGTCTACTAGAAAGGGGAAGTGTGCTTATGGGAGACTAGATTCCTCACAAGGACTCGCACGATAAGTGCATAGTCTGTTCAGGCGAGGCCCACGACCATACATCCTGCCCTATTTGCAAATCATTCGTCCCAAAAACCCTTTGTAGCCATTTGCCTGTGCTTAAACTTTAGAAAATCAGAGGCTCCAATGTCTCGTACTCAGTATGGAAGGAAGAGCTGCCAAGGAAAAAAGCTAAGAAAACCAGGCCTGATTCCCATGCTGTGCCTAGGGCGTCAGGTGAGATTTTTGAGGCTGATGAAAGCCCAGGATCTCTTCAGAACCCCCCCCCCCCATTTCCTTACTAGACCCAGGAACCACAATGGAAGCTGGACTGGTGGAAACCTCATGTACATCCGCTGAGGCAAATCGGTCATCAGCTCCTGATGGCAGAGGGGAACCACGACTCATTCAGTCAGAGGGCCTTGCTCTTGTTCCTCCATCCAGCCAGAAATCGGCTCCCTGTCTTTCTCTACAGTCTACTCCAATGTAGAGAACACAAAAAGTAAGGTGCACAGAACCACAACCTGTTCCAGGTTGGGAAGTTTTCTCTCAAAGCTGGTTTAAAGTATTCCAAGCCCTGCAGAGTCAACAGCAACCAACTGTTTCTCCTACAGGGACCCCCTTTGCTTGTGTCTGAGGAAGAGGCTTCCTCAGATGAAGATTCTATGACCAATGAATCTCAAACTGATTCACCCAAAGACTTTATTACTGCAGAGGAAGAGGATCCCATTACCCCAAAGTTCCCTAGGGAAGAATTCACCTTTGATACCATCTCCATCATGAGGGAACATTTTAAGTGGCAGACCTCAGAGGTCTCGGACAGTAAGAAAAGATACTTTGACCTGCTGCAAATGGAACAGCCATCCCCTTCAGCTGTGCCCCCTTTGCTCCCTGCTTTCCAGGATGCCTTCTTAGCCACCTCTCAGACTCCAGATTCACAACCACCAGCATCTAAATGTCCTGATAATTTTTATAAGGTCCCACAGGACACCTAGATCCTCTTTAGAACCAACCGGCAGACCCTGCTTTATTGCAGTCTCTGCAGATAAGACATGCAGGCAGTTACCTTCTTCTACCCTCTATCCTACTGATAAAGACAGTAAATTTATGGGCAGACTAGGGGAAAATGTCTATACCTCCTCTACTCTTGCTATAAGACCCTTGAACTACAAAACCCACATGGCTAGGTATGTCCTGGGCGCTATTGCCAAGGCTTCCACCCTACTCTCTGAGGTCCCTGAATCAAACATTAAAACTCAGCTTAACAGCCTACTCTCCACAGCATCCCAAGTAACTAGGCACTCCATCAGGTGCAGTTATGATGCTTTGGAAGCTTCATACAAATCTGCTGCTTCTGGATCAGTACTAAGGTACTACTTCTGGCTGAGACTTCAGCCGCTGCCCTAGATGTACAAACAAAGCTGCTTGATGCCCCCCTGGACAATAAAGTGCTATTTGGCCAAGCCTCACCTGAACTTCTTAAATCCTTTCAAAAGAAGGGAAAAGAACTACAAAACCTAAAACACTTACTGGTATCTCCCATTCCCAAATAACTACAGAAACTATCCTGAGAAAACGTCCTTTGTCAGGAGGCAATCCTCCCACACAGCTCAGCAGACAAAGGGACACAGGCAACCGAGGAAAGTCTCTGCCCACAGGTTTCCCTCCACCCCTTCCACTGCCCCCTTTCGGAGCCAGTCTGATCAATCCAGACCACCTCCGCTGTGACTTACCAGTACTATATTAAAACACCCCACTGTCCCTTCACCTCACCCTCTCCCTACCCTCCTGGAGGAAGATTACAACAGAAAGATGGGTACTTTCCATCTTTCAGAGGGGTTACTTTGACTTAGTGATGGTGGAGAAGAGGTGGACTTGGTTTGCTGTAGGTTGAGGGATTCCCTTGAAGGAGGACAACATCCACTACTAGCCCAGGGCACCATAGAAGAAATAACACCCACCCAAAGAAACAAAGGTTTTTACTCAGGAATGTTTTTGGTACCAAGGAAAGATGGCCCATGGAGACAAATCCTGGATCTGTCTTTCCTAAACCTATTTCTCAAGGTACCCAGATTCAAAATGATCACCCTAACTTTGCTTCTTCCACTCATTCCCACTCAGGCCTACATGGTGGCCTTGGATTTGAAGGATGCCTACCTCCACATTCCCATTCACCCAGACTACAAGTCATTCCTCCACTTTGCAGTAGGTTCCTGGCATTTTCAATTCTCTGCCTTGCCCTTTGGGCTCTCCACAACCCCTTGAGTGTTCACAAAGTATCTAGCACCCTTCATTGCTCACTGCAGAACACTGGGTATACAAATATACCCATACCTAGATGACCTTATGGTACTTCATCAAAACCAAGTCCTCCAAGAGCACCTAATGCTAGTGATCAGCACCCTAACCCAACTGGGGTTCACTGTAAACAAGGAAAAGTCTTCTCTGCAAGCCACACAAGACATAGTTTTCTTGGGATGCAGAATCAGAACAGACTTAATGAAAGCCTTTATCCCAGAACAAAGAATCCTAGATCTGGCCATCTATCTCAACAAACTTATGAACCTTACTTCATTGCCGGCACGGGAATTCCTAAGGATGCTTGTACACGTGGCATCCCTAATACCCATGTTGCCCCTAGCAAGACTACACATGAGAGAGATCCAGTGAATCTTGAACTTATGGAGCCACACTCCCATCTCCTGGGCACTCCTTTCCCACTACTCCAGTGTCTGAAGACATCCAGTGGTGGATTTCTGCCATCCACCACAACCAGGGTATCCCACTTCAGATACCTGTCCCCCTGCTAGAACTCGCCACAGATGCATCAGACCTGGGTTGGGGTGCAGTACTACAGCACAACCAGAAACAGATCACTGTACAGGGAAAATGGCCCACACTAAGACTAAAGGACCACATCAATATCAAAGAAATGAGGGCACTACATTTGGCCCTACAGACCGTCAAAACAGCCGTACTCCCAGGAGCTCTCAAAGTGATCACAGACAATACGACTGCCATGTAGTACTTAAATGGGAGGGGGGGGTAGACAAGATCCTATCCTCTTTGCAGCTTAGCCATCCAAATCTGGACTCTAGCAACAACTCTAAATATCCATCTAGTAGGAGTCTGTATTCCCTCGACAGAGAATCTTATGGCAGACTCTCTAAGCAGAACTTCAGTTCCCTCTCACGAATGGATACTTCACAGAGAAGTGTTCCTAGATCTCATTAACAAGTGGGATATTCCACAATTCTGTTTGCCTCCTCCCAGAACAAACAGATGCCCAAATTTTGCACAAGGGCTCCACATCGACAAGCCTGGAAAGTGGACGCCTTCTCCTTTCATTGAGGGGAATGTTTCTCTATGCCTTTCCACCCTTCACTCTGATTCAGAAAGTTGTCCTCAGAATACAGAAGGACAAACCAAAAATCCTGTTTGTGACCCCCTACTGGCCAAGACAGCACTGGTTTCCCCTTCTTTACCTACTAGCCAAGGGCAATCACCACAGGTTACCCCACCGAATAGACTTGCTGACGCAGAACAGGGTATCCCTACTCCACCCTCAATTGAACAACTTGAAACTGACCTTATGGGTGATAGGGTTCTAATCCCCTTCAGACACCTATATACAGAGGGCGTACTCCATGTCCTGCAGGAGGTCAGGAAACCTAGCACCAGGAGAAATTACATCTCTAAATGGAAAAGATTATCCAAGTGGTGTCCAAGGAAAAACCAGGACCCTACGACTATTCCTGTTTTTTTGGTCCTTTTCTGTTTGTGTGAGCTTCTTCATGCAGGACTAACTTAGTCATCAGTTAAAGTCCATTTATTTGCCATCTTTTCTTGTCTGCCAATGTTACCACCGCTGGCTTCCAGATTAGAGCCCAAACTGTTCCTCAAAGGGGTTCTTCATATCAGATCCCAAAAAAAGCCTATCCCCCTCTACCTTGTGACCTGAACTTTGTCCTAGAAAAACTCATGTTGCCACCTTTTGAACCAGCACATTCAGTAACCCTGAAACTGTGCACCCTTAAAACTGTACTACTAGTGGTCTTTACCTCCGCCATGAGGGTATCTGAGATTCAAGCCCTTATGGCCATCCCCCCTTACCTCATTTTCCACAAGGATAGAGTTGCCCTCAGGACTAATACCTCTTTCATGCCTAAGATGGTTAACTTTCATTAAACCAAACCATTAACCTGCCTGTTTTCTACCCTAACCCCCAAAATGCCTCAGGGAGGACTCTACATTCTCTGGATGTACACTGACAACTGAGGTATTATTTAGACAAAACCAGTTATTATGAAGTCTGATCAGCTTTTCATCTCCTTCCACCCTAGGGCTCTAGGGATGGCAGTCACCAAACAAACCGTTTCCTCATGGATCTCTAAATCCATTGGAATATGTTACTCCGCCCATGGTAAAACCTTACAGGGCCAGGTCAAATCACACTCTACCAGGGCAGCTGCTTCCTCAGCTGCTTTTTTCAAGGGGGTGGATCATGTCTCAATCCTAGAAGCTGCCACCTGGGCCTCAGTGCACACCTTCACCAAACATTACAAACTGGACTTGGCTTCCAGGGCTAGAGCTGGGTTGGTCAGGTCTAGTCTTCAGGGTCTCTTTGACCAAGGACCCCAATCCTCCTCCCAGATTCATACCGAAAAGCTTTGACACTCTCCCTACTGTTATGAATACTGCAACATGTGACCAGAAGGACATAGAATAGTTTTGCATGAACTTACCATGACCTTGGAATGTCCTTCTCTTACATGTTGCAGTATTCGGTCCCTCCCTACCTGTCCCCTTTGACTCCCCAGCCTGTTGTACCTTACTGGCCTGTGGGCATATTTTCATCTTGTCATCTTTCCTTTTAGCCTCTCCACTGATCACAGAGTAATAAGTACCCTTATTGTAGTCTACATGTGAATCTCTAGGGTCTACTATCTTGGACCCTCCTTTTACCTCCAGGAGTACTAGTGTATGCGGCAGTTCATTCTGAAGAGGGTACGTGCAGACATCACTTTTATAACCTATGTCAGTTTATGGCCATAGTGCAGGATGTCACAAGTACCTTCCTGAAGCAAGAGTTTGGTATATTGGCTGGATGTCGGTGCTTCAGGCAGCAACCTCCCTACTGTTATGAATACTGCAACATGGAAGAGAAGGACATGTAAGGTTATGTTAAGTCCTTACACAACTATTCTTTTCCTTGGTAATACCTTCTATGGGTTTGCATATGAGGCTAGTGAGACTTATGGGTCTGAAGTTGGCCACCTTTGCGCAGGAGTATGACCGTTGCTGTTCTCCATTCATAAGGCACAAAGCCTGTTTGGAGGCTACAGTTAAATAGCAATTTCAGAGGGCTTAGTAGGTCATGTTTCATGCTGTTTAAAAGGCATCGTGAGATATTTCCTGGGCCTATTGATTTAGTGTCCTTAGCCTTAGAGTGGGCATTAAGGACCTGTTCCCAGGTGATAGCAAGGATTGTTATATTTAATGATACTTCCTGAGTGAGGGGAGCTGAATTTGTCTGACAGAAAGTTTGCTATTTCTTCTGGCTCAGTGTAGGTGGTTCCATTAACGATGAGCTCTGCACACAATTGTGCATTATTTTTACTTCAAAGGAGACCATTTTGTGGTCTGACCTTACCAGAGAAGACATTACACTAGGGTGTATTGTAGATCAGAGAGCACTTGCTATGTACTGTATCATTAAGAAGCAAGTCAAAAACTGAGCGTGCATGTATAAATGTTAAGCATGTGTCATTCCTAGTGCCAGAGTGCAGCCAGAGAGTAAGCATGTATGATTGTAGCAGTTAGTTTGTATACAAGTTACTTTAGTTAAAGTCAGTAAACTTGTATTGTGATGCATTTGTATAAAATAAAGCTGGTTGAACAGAACCCACGAAGACTTTTCTATTGTGTCCGAAGTAGGAGAGCAACATGGTGTCGGAAGTGCACTCAAAGAGAATAAGATTTGGAGCCATGAGGTGCAGAGATGACCATGAAGGTAAACTAAAAGAAACGAGCACAAAAAAGAGACAGAAAAGAAGCAAAGGTAATGAGAATACGCACAAACTACTTATTTTATAAAAAGGACAAAATGGGGCATTACAAGGGCAGAAAATGCATTATTAAACAAGCGGGAGACGTAAAAGGCTTATTAAATAAGGGAAATGTTTAAAGTAAAGGTGTTTGACAAAGCAATTAACAGAAAAGTAAAACGAGCATGTTTAAGGCAAAACAGGGATGTTTAGAGTAAAATGAGCACAGGAAAAGTACAGTGGGCATGAAAAGAGATTAAACGAGCAAAACATAATAAGCGCAAAAAGGGGCACTGCAAGCAAGGCGACTGCATTTTTTTTTTTTTTTTTTTTTGGAAAAGTGCTATGTTTTGGCATAACTACAGCTTCATATTGTATCAAGGGCATAACTAAAATTATTCTAAGTATCTCAGTGTGTAAAATTGCTTACACTGTGTGTTTATTACTGTGCATGTATTTCAGAGTTAGAACTATTTCATGAAGTGCAGTCAAAGTATAGCCATTTCAAAAAGTTTCTTGTGCTGGGTGTGTCGATTTGCAAAGTGCCGCCATTACAGTGTGTTCCTTGAACTATAGAGAATTGCCTAGAAAGGTACTGTCATTTTGGGGAAGTTTCAGTGTGTTGTGTACTGTTTATTTGCAAAGTGCCATTACTTTGAAATGTTCTTGACTCTGAGCTTCTCCTGCCCAGTTCATTCACATCATGCAGTTTTTTGACATGTTTTTTTTATGCTGATAAGGGTGATTTCATGCATTACAGTAATTTCAAGAGTGTTAGTGCCCGAGAGAGACTTGTTTCATAAAGTTCAGTTATACAGAGGCTTGTTGTGCTATTGAGCAAAGTTACAAGTGCTAGGATAAATTTCTGGAACATGTGTATGTATGTGTTCATGCTTTTGTGCAAAACCCTTCACTGGTATGTGTTAATATGGCAGATGGATTTCAAAAGCCCTTACCTCTTTTATATTTGATCAGAATATTGCAGGGAATTGGAGAACAATTGAGCAAGAGTACAATATTTTTATACAAGCAGCTTATTTAGATAAAGATGCACACACCAAGGCATTCATTTTGCTAAACTTAGCTGGGTCAGAGGCCATAGAAAGAGAACGTTCATTTAGTTAAGGCTTAGTTGGGCAAAATGGTACAGCGAGGTGTAATTTGTCCAGTTACAGAACCAGCTGAATGGGTATCGTCTATGGTAGCAGCTCACAAAAAAGGCTCAGACGTAATCAGAATATGCATTAACTCAAGAGATTTAAACAAAGCAGTGAAAAGACCATATCATCCAATGAACAGTCGGAGGTCACAGCCTTAATTCCAAATCCCACTGTTTTTTCAGTCTTGGATGCAAAGAGTTCATTTTGGCAAGTGATGCTTGATCACAAATCCACATTACTAACCACCTTAGTTACTCCGTTTGGCAGATACAGATTTCTAAGGATGCCATTTGGAGTAAATTCTGCAAGTGAAGGTTTTCAGCATTCAAATTTGTTTGGGTTATCCTTGTGGTATAATAGTTGATTTATTGGTTGGAGGCAGTGGTGAAGCAGAGCATGACAGAAACATAAAGAAAGTTCTAGACAGAGCACATCAAGTGAACTTGAAGCTCAATCCTCTGAATTGTAATTCAGACTCCCAGATGCTACATATGTAGGTCATTTGTTTTTACCAGTACTGGCTTTGAGACCAGATCCGACCAAGCAAGCAGCCATTCGTCAGATGTCAGCACCAGACAATGTTCAAGCTCTACAATGTTTCTTAGGCATGGTCAGCTATTTAGGCAAGTTTATACCAGACTTCAGTGAGTTGACAGCACCTTTAAAAGAGCTAATGTGCAAAAATGTTGCATGGTCATGGTTAGAACAGCACCAGAATGTGTTTTGAAGAGCTCAAGCAGAAAATTGCCACCCCACCTACATTAAGATAGTTTAATGTGAACAAACCTGTAACTCTTTCCTGCGATGCTTCAAAATTTGATCTAGGCTCACTTGTGCTTCAAGAGGGCAGACCACTAGCCTATGCATTTAGAACACTTACCCACACTGAGATGCAGTATGCTCAAATTGAGAAAGAACTTTTGGCAATAGTATTTGCATGTTCCAAGTTTCATGATTATATTTATGGTCAAGCTCTTCAGATTGAAACTTACCACCAACCTCTAGTTACTATTCTCAAGAAGCCTATGCATTCAGCTCCAGCAAGGTTACAAAGAAGGATGCTCAAATCCCAAAACTACAACTTCAAAATGCTCTATACGAAAGGCAAACTACGTTATCTGGCTGATAACTTATCCAGATCACCGAGGAATACAGCGGAACAGCTTGACAGAGAGCATTTTAACTTTGTGATGGCAGTGCGTAATTTTTCTACCACTAGACTTCAGCTGAGAGAGAGCACTAAGGCTAATCCAATTTTGGAAAAGCTCAGTCACTACCTTAATGTTGGGTGGCCTTCAGAGCAATCTAGTGTACCACCAGAAGTGCAAACCTATTTTCCCTGCAGAGATGAAATGTTGATGGAAGATGGCATTATTTTCAAAGGTCCTAAAATAATTGTTCCTGCTACCTTACAACATGAACACATCCAGATTTTGCATCATGGTCACCCAAGTTCTCCTTCCAGTAAGAGGCGAGCAAGAGAATTAGTATTTTGGCCTTCATTACTAAAATACATTGATAAAGTACTTTCTTCTTGTTCAGCATGCAGTGGTGCTGGATCTCACTTGCAAAGAACCGATTCACCTACATCCAGTTCCTGAACTACTTTAGTCGACAATAGCCACTGATCGCTTTGAGTGGAACAATCAATACTACTTGCTATTGGTAGACTCTTAATTGAATTGTTTTAAGATTGATCTACTACCTAATCCAAAGTAAACTGCTATTACTAAGTTGAAACGTCATTTTTCAGTCCATGGTAGTCAGCACAAAGTTATTTCTGCCAATGTAACTCAATTTACTAGCCAGTTGTTTCAGTAATTTGCAGGAGAATGGGACCTTCTATACATTACCAGCCATCCTGATTATCCTCAGTTGAATGGCCTAGCTGTGCAAGCTGTGCAGAGTGCGAAACTACTTGAAAGGTCAAGACGTGACAATTCAGATGTTTTCTTAAATCTACTTGACCTTAGGAACATACCACGTGATGATGTTCTCAGATCTCCAGCTCAACAACTTCTTTCTAGGCAAGCAAGAATTATGCTACCTATTACTACCAGTCTACTAAAGCCAAGAGTAATAAGACCATCAAGGCTCAATTATTTAAGAAACATTCTATCCAGAAGTCATTGTATGACAAGTCGAGCAAACTTCTTTCTCCATTAA